>NC_053023.1:360334060-360559147 GCF_003073215.2 Triticum urartu
GAATTCAAATGGTATTTATTGGAAAGAATTAAACGCAACTCTGAAGATTGGGACCTCGACAAAGGTAAGGAGTCAGGTATGACACCTAGTTTTTATTGTGTTAAATCTTTTATGGATACCGATGTTTTCCGTAAATTTAGCACTAAATATGGACTTGACTCTGAGATAGTAGCTTCTTTCTATGAATATTTTGCTACTTATGTTGATCTCCTCAAGGAGAAGTGGTTTAAATATCATCCTCCCATAGAAGTAAAAGTAGCTGCACCTATTAAAGTTGAAGAAAAAATTGTCACTTATAATGATCCTATTGTTCCTACTTCTTATGTTGAGAAACCACCTTTTCCTGTTAGGATAAAGGATCATGCTAAAGCTTTAACGGTGGTTCGTAAAAGCAATATTAAAACTTATACACCTCATGAGAAAATTAAAGTTGAACCTGATGTTGCTATTGTTAAAGATCTCTTGTCTGATAATATTGATGGGCATGTTATTTATTTCTGTGATGAAACTGCTAGAATTGCTAAACCTTGTGCTAAAGATAAACCTAGACCTGTGGTAGGCATGCCTGTTATTTCTGTTAAAATAGGAGATCATTGTTATCATGGCTTATGTGATATGGTGTCGGTGCTAGTGTAATACCTATTAGCCTATATAGAGAAATTATGCATGATATTGCACCTGTTGAGTTAGATGATATTGATGTCACAATTAAACTTGCCAATAGAGATACTATTTCACCAATGGGAATTGTTAGAGATGTTGAAGTCTTGTGTGGGAAAACTAAATATCATGCTGATTTTCTTGTTCTTGGTTCCCCACAAGATAACTTTTGTCCCATTATATTTGGTAGACCCTTCTTGAACACTGTTAATGCTACCATAGATTGCAAAAGGGATGTTGTTACTGTCGGTTTAGATGATATGACTCATTAATTTAATTTCTCTAAATTTAGTAGACAACACTGTGAAGAAGAATTACCTAGTAAGGATGAAATTATTGGTCTTGCTTCTATTGTCGTACCTCCTAGTGATCCTTTAGAACAATAGTTGCTAGACAATGAAAATGACATGTTTATGAATGAAAGAAGGGAAATAGACGAAGTATTCTTTAAACTGGAACCTATTCTGAAACACAATTTGCCTGTTGAAATCCTATGGGATCCTCCTCCACCCAAGGGTGATCCCGTGTTTGAGATTAAACTATTACCTGATACTCTTAAATATGATTATCTTGATGAGAAAATGATATATCATGTTATTATTAGTTCTAACCTTTCAGAGCATGAGGAGGAGAGATTATTGAAAACTCTGAAGAAGCACCGTGCTGCTATTGGGTATACTCTTGATGATCTTAAGGGCATTAGTCCCACTCTATGTCAACATAAAATTAATTTGGAAGAAGATGCTAAACCAGTTCGTGATCATCAACGATGGCTGAATCCTAAAATGAAAGAAGTGGTAAGAAAAGAAATACTAAAGCTCCTTGAGGTAGGTATAATCTATCTCATTGCTGATAGTCAGTGGGTAAGTCCTGTCCATTGTGTCCCTAAGGAGGTACTACTGTCGTTCCTAATGATAAAGATGAATTGATTCCTCAAAGAATTATTACAGGTTATAGGATGGTAATTGATTTCCGCAAATTAAATAAGGCAACTAAAAAGGATCATTACCCCTTACCTTTTATCGATCAAATGCTAGAAAGACTATCCAAACATACACATTTTTGCTTTCTAGATGGTTATTTTGGTTTCTCTCAAATACTTGTGTCAGCCAAAGATCAATCAAAGACTACTTTTACTTGCCCTTTTGGTACTTTTGCTTATAGACGTATGCCTTTTGGTCTATGTAATGCACCTGCTACCTTTCAAAGATGCATGATGGCTATATTCTCTCACTTTTGTGAAAAGATTTGTGAGGTTTTCATGGACGATTTCTCCGTCTATGGATCTTCTTTTGATGATTGCTTGAGCAACCTTGATCGAGTTTTGCAGAGATGTGAAGAAACTAATCTTGTCTTGAATTGGGAAAAGTGCCACTTTATGGTTAATGAAGGTATTGTCTTGGGGCACAAAGTTTCTGAAAGAGGTATTGAGGTTGATAAAGCCAAGGTTGATGCTATTGAGAAGATGCCATGTCCCAAGGACATCAAAGGTATAAGAAGTTTCCATGGTCATGACGGATTTTGTAGGAGGTTCATTAAGGACATATCAAAAATTTCTCAGCCTTTGACTAATATAACATTTGTTTTTTATGATGATTGTGTAGAAGCATTTCAAATACTTAAGAAAGCATTGATCTCTGCACCTATTGTTCAGCCACCTGATTGGAATTTACCCTTTGAAATTATGTGTGATGCTAGTGATTATGCTGTAGGTGATGTTCTAGGGCAAAGAGTTGATAAGAAATTAAACGTTATTCAATATGCTAGTAAAACCCTAGACAATGCTCAAAGAAATTATGCTACTACTGAAAAAGAATTTTTAGCAGTTGTATTTGCTTGTGATAAGTTCAGACCTTATATTGTTGATTCTAAAGTAACTATTCACACTGATCATGCTGCTATTAAATATCTCATGGAAAAGAAAGATGCTAAACCTAGACTTATTAGATGGGTTCTCTTGCTACAAGAATTTGAATTACATATTGTTGATAGAAAGGGAGCTGAGAACCCCGTTGCAGACAACTTGTCTAGGTTAGAAAATGTGCTTGATGACCCACTTCCTATTGATGATAGCTTTCCTGATGAGCAATTAAATGTCATAAATGCTTCTCATACTGCTCCATGGTATGCTGATTATGCTAATTACATTGTTGCTAAGTTTATACCACCTAGTTTCACATACCAGCAAAAGAAAAAGTTCTTCTATGATTTGAGGCATTACTTTTGGGATGACCCACATATTTATAAAGAAGGGGTAGATGGTGTTATTAGACGTTGTGTACCTGAGCATGAATAGGAACAGATCCTACGCAAGTGTCACTCCGAAGCTTATGGAGGACACCATGCTGGAGATAGAACTGCACATAAGGTATTGTAATCTGGTTTTTATTGGCCTACTCTCTTCAAGGATGCCCGTAAGTTTGTCTTATCTTGTGATGAATGTCAAAGAATTGGTAATATTAGTAGACGTCAAGAAATTCCTATGAACTATTCACTCGTTATTGAACCATTTGATGTTTGGGGCTTTGACTATATGGGACCTTTTCCTTCCTCTAATGGATATACACATATTTTAGTTGCTGTTGATTACGTTACTAAGTGGGTAGAAGCTATTCCAACTAGTAGTGTTGATCATAACACTTCTATTAAAATGCTTAAAGAGGTTATTTTTCCAATATTTGGAGTCCCTAGATATTTAATGACTGATGGTGGTTCACATTTTATTCATGGTGATTTCCGTAAAATGCTTGCTAAATATGATGTTAATCATAGAATTGCATCTCCTTATCACCCACAGTCTAGTGGTCAAGTAGAATTGAGTAATAGAGAGCTCAAGTTAATTTTGCAAAAGACTGTTAATAGATCTAGAAGAAATTGGTCCAAGAAACTTGATGATGCATTATGGGCCTATAGAACTGCATATAAAAATCCTATGGGTATGTCTCCGTATAAAATGGTTTATGGAAAAGCATGTCACTTACCTCTCGAACTAGAACACAAGGCATATTGGGCTATTAAAGAACTCAATTATGATTTCAAACTTGCCGGTGAGAAGAAGTTATTTGATATTAGCTCACTTGATGAATGGAGAACCCAAGCCTACGAAAATGCCAAGTTTTTTAAAGAAAAAGTTAAAAGATGGCATGATAAAAGGATACAAAAGCGTGAGTTTAATGTAGGTGACTATGTATTGCTATACAACTCTCGTTTAAGATTTTTTGCAGGAAAACTTCTCTCTAAATGGGAAGGTCCTTATGTTATCGAGGATGTCTATCGTTCCGGTGCCATAAAAATCAACAACTTCGAAGGCACAAATCCGAAGGTGGTAAACGGTCAAAGAATCAAACATTATATCTCAGGTAATCCCATAAATGTTGAAACCAATGTTATTGAAACCGTAACCCCGGAGGAATACATAAGGGACACTTTCCGGAACGTTCCAGACTCCGAAAAGGGAATAGGTATGTGGTACGGTAAGTAAACCGACTCCAAAATAGTTTTTAAGGCAATATTTCTCCGTTTTGGAATATTTAGAAAAATAGAAAAATAAGAAGCAGTCCGGGAAGGACACGAGGCTCCACGAGGGTGGAGGGCACGCCCTACCCCCCTGGGCGCGCCCCCCTACCTCGTGGGCACCTCGTGTGCTCTCCAGACTCTGTTTTCATACACGACACATATTTTGGTCGGTAAAAATTCATTATATAATCTCCCGGAGGTTTTGAATCCCGTATCACGCAAAAATCTCATGTTTTGTCTCGAGCTGTTTTCTGTCAGGGTTTTCAAGTCCAGGCACTATCTCGTCTCCCTCCTCCTCCAACCATGAGGGCAACGATGCTTGGCTAATGAAGATAGAGCTGAACAGAGAAGAACCCATGGAGAGCAACAAGGATGAAGGGATCAAGAAGGCCATGGGGGACCAAGTTCCGGCAATAGAAGACACCCTTCAACTTGATCACAATCTTCTTACCCCAATAGAAATTGAAGCTTTCAAGATGATTGAGTTAGTTCGTATACAAAATAAGTATCTCACACATGAAAATATTTTGTTGAAGGAGCATACCCTCGCACTCAAGGGCAATATCCACAAGTTAGAAGACCTCCTATGCTCGATGTGCGACTATCCATCATCAACAACTCCACCTTCTTCACCAACAAAAGAGACATAATCACATGGGTATGGGCACTCCCCTTGGCAACTACCGAGCTTGGGGGAGTGCCCCGGTATCGTATCACCATCACTTTTATCTTTACCGTTTTCCTTAGTTCGATCCTTTTGGTAATATCTTGATCTAGTAGAATAAAAGTTCTTAGTATGATCTAGTCGTGAGTTTTGCTTTATAATCCTTCTATGTAATCGAGTCCGTGAGCTATATAATAAAGATTAGTGTTGAGTCAAGGGCTTGATTATTTTGCCATGATCCTAAGGAAATAAAAGAAAAGAGAAAGAAATAAAAAGAAACAAAGAGATCATGTGAGTCTTATGGAGAGTAATGAGCTCACATAGGAAAAAGTATGATGAATAAAAGTTGTTGAGGGTTGACAAGCATAGTTTTTGGTCATCATTGCAATTAATAGGAAGTAATAAAGAAAGAGAGGTCTTCACATATAAATATACTATCTTGGACATCTTTTATGATTGTGAGCACTCATTAAAATATGACATACTAAAGAGTTGACGTTGGACAAGGAACACAACGTAATTGGTTATGTTTTCTTACATCCGAGATAAATTATATTGTCATGGATCATCCAACATGGTTGAGCTTGCCTTTCTCCCTCATGCTAGCCAAATTCATCGCACCAAGTAGAGATACTACTTGTGCTTCCAAATACCCTTAAACCAGTTTTGCCATGAGAGTCCAGCATACCTACCTATGGATTGAGTAAAATCCTCCAAGTAAGTTGTCATCGGTGCAAGCAGTAAAAATTGCTCTCTAAATATGTATGACTTATTAGTGTGGGAGAAATAATCTTTATACGATCGTGTGATACGGAAGAAATAAAAGCGACAGACTGCATAATAAAGGTCCATATAACAAGTGGCAATATAAAGTGACATTCTTTCGCATTAAGATTTTGTGCATCCAACTACAAAAGCGCATGACAACCTCTGCTTCCCTCTGCGAAGGGCCTATCTTTTACTTTTACCTCCTACCTTGCATAAGAGTCATGGTGATCTTTACCCTTCCTTTTTACATTTTATCCTTTGGCAAGCATAGTATGTTGGAAAGATCCTGGTATATATGGCTAGTTGGATGTGAGTTTTCATGAACTATTATTGTTGACATTACCCTTGAGGTAAAACGTTGGGAGGAAAAACTATAAGCCCCTATCTTTCCCTGTGTCCGATTAAAATTCCATACCCATAAGTATTGCGTGAGTGTCAGCAATTCTGAAAGACTATATGATAGTTGAGTATGTGGACTTGCTGAAAAACTCTTATACATTGACTCTTTCCTATGTTATGATAAATTGCAATTGCTCCAATGACTGAGATTATAGTTTGTTAGTTTTCAATAAAGTTTACGATTCATACTTGAAATTGTGATTGAATTATTACTCTAGCATAAGAAATCATATGACAAGAATTATGTAAGTTGCTGTTCTAAGAATGATCATGATGCCCTCATGTTCATATTTTATTTTTATCGACACCTCTATCTCTAAACATGTGGACATATTTTTCGATTTCGGCTTTCGCTTGAGGACAAGCGACGTCTAAGCTTGGGGGAGTTGATACGTCCATTTTGCATCACGCTTTTATATCGATATTTATTGCATTATGGGCTGTTATTACACATTATGTCACAATACTTATGCCTATTCTCTCTTATTTTACAAGGTTTACATGAAGAGGGAGAATGCTGACAGCTGGGATTCTGGGCTGGAAAAGGAGAAAATATTAGAGACCTATTCTGCACAGCTCCAAAAGTCCTGAAACTTCACGGAAGACGTTTTCAAAATATATAAAAAATACTCAGCGGAAGAAGTTCACCAGGGGGGCACACCCTACCCACGAGGGTGGGGGCGCGCCCTACCCCCCTGGGCGCGCCCCCCTACCTCGTGGCCCCCTGGCGGCCCTCTGGTGGCCATCTTCTGCTCTATGAAGTCTTTCGATGGGAAAAATAAGAAGCCATCTTCTCGGACAAAACTCCGCCGCCATGAGGCGGAACCTTGGCGAAACCAATCTAGGGCTCCAGCAGAGCTGTTCTGCCGGGGAAACTTCCCTCCCGGAGGGGGAAGTCATCGCCATCGTCATCACCAACGCTCCTCTCATCGGGAGAGGGCAATCTCCATCAACATCTTCGTTAGCACCATCTCCTCTCAAAACCCTAGTTCATCTCTTGTATCCAATTCTTGTCTTTAAGTCCGGGATTGATGCTAGTATTGTTAATTACTCCTTGTAGTTGATGCTAGTTGGTTTATTTGGTGGAAGATCATATGTTCAGATCCTACATGCATATTAATACCTCTCTGATTATGAACATGATTATGCTTTGTGAGTAGTTACGTTTGTTCCTGAGGATATGGGAGAAGTCTTGCTATTAGTAGTCATGTGAATTTGGTATTCGTTCGATATTTTGATGAGATGTATGTTGTCTCTCCTCAAGTGGTGTTATGTGAATGTCGACTACATGACACTTCACCATTATTTGGGCCTAGAGGGAGGCATTGGGAAGTAATAACTAGATGATGGGTTGCTAGAGTGACAGAAGCTTAAACCCTAGTTTATGCGTTGCTTCGTAAGGGGCTGATTTGGATCCATACGTTTCATGCTATGGTTAGGTTTACCTTAATACTTTTGTTGTAGTTACGGATGCTTGCAATAGAGGTTAATCATAAGTGGGATACTTGTCCAAGTAAGGACAGTACCCAAGCACTGGTCCACCAACATACCAAATTATCAAAGTACCGAACGCGAACATATGAGCGTGATGAAAACTAGCTTGACGATATTCCTATGTGTCCTCGGGAGCGCTTTTCTCTATATAAGAGTTTGTCCAGGCTTGTCCTTTGCTACAAAAAGGATTGGGCCATGTAACATCCCAAATTTTCAATTTGGAATGTTATACACTAGATCATCATGCATATCATATTTTCTTGCATTTTGGTTGATCCTAGAAATTTCACGCAACTCAAGGACCTTCGGAGAGAGTTGGAGATTTCATTATTTTCATATTTGAGAGTTTTCTCAAATTTGAAAAGCGGATCATTTGATTTATTTTATTTCATCTTCAATTATTTTTCCAATATCAAATATGAGAGAGGGAATAATATGACTTTCCCAAAAATTTAGGAAAATGAAGATCTAATGGATAAATCAATTTTTGTTTTCCAGTGTTTATTTGCATTTGATTTGGATAGGGAAAAATGTGTGTTTTCAAAAATTGCATTTTAGGTCCGGAGTAAAGTTCATTTTGTTCGACTCATTTTTAGGAGTCGGGGAAAATTTACTTTAGAAATTTTGGAGTTCCGTTTAGTTTTCTTTCTGTGTTTTTTTTGCGCGCGGTAACCGATTTAAAAAAAAAGAGCAGCGCCCCGCCTTTGGCCAAGGCCCAGCCAGCAGGCCGGCCGGCAGGCCCCAGCCAGCGCGCGCGCGCGCCAGGCGCCAGGCGAGGTAGCCGCGCCGTCGCTCGAGGCCGAGTCACAGCAGGACTTAGGCCGGTTAGCCCCCTTTCTTGTTTGTTTCCCTCTTTTGCTTGCCCTACCCCAAGTAATACCCCCCCACCATATAAAAACACCCCAAAACCCCCCCCCCTCTCCTCACATCAATCCCAAGCCCCTCCTCCTCCTAAAGCCGCAGCAAGCAGCAGCGTAGCCAAAGCCGCCGCCTTAGCCGCGGCCGCCCCGCGCCTAAGCCCGCCGCCGCCCGAGCCCGCCTCCCGAGGGTAGCCGCGCCTCTTCTTTTTCTTCCCCGGTCCGGTTTTCCTAAAAGGACCGTTCCGTTTTCTCTCCGTTTCTTTTCTTTTTCCTCCGGTTTTTGTTTCGGTTTTCTTCCGAAACCCTAGATCGGTTTTCCTTTTCTTTTTCGGTTTCTTTTCCAAAAACCCTAGATCGGTTTTCGTTCTTCTTTCGGACCGTTCGTCCCAACGAAACGTGATCACCGATTATTCCCCGGTTAACGACGCCCGTCGTTTAATCGTTTCTTCTTTTTCTTTTCGTCGATTTATTCCCCGATCGTGATCTCAAGATCCGATCTCGTTCTAGTCTTTCTTCTCGCTCGTTTATCGGAATCAGGTGATTCAAGCGCCTGGAGTTCGTCTCGAAAACCGCCGTTCCATCTAATCAACTTAAACAAGTTTTTGCCCCGGTAAAACTTGACTAGTTTTCAACTTGCTAGAACCGAGTTGTTTTCTTCCGCCGTTTTTTCCGTTTCTTTGTTCGGTTCGTTCTTTCTTTGCAAACCGGAGTTCTTAAAGTTGAACTTTCCTGGTTCGTTCTCCTGTCGAGTTTTACTTGTGCATTAGATGAGTAACTATTGTATGCTTTGTTTTTGTCTGTGATAGATACCCGGATTGGCGCCGCTTGTTACTTCGATTCCCTAGGTCTCGCGATCATCAAGCAAGGCAAGTAACACTTTGATCATACCTTTCTAAAACCCATGTTTTATTGCATTAGATCAATCCTCTCACATTGCATGATTAGGATCTAATTAAATTGTGGGATGGGAAGTAGATGAGGTAGTACCTATTACCTGTATTATTATGAAACCCTTGGGAGTTACTTCTACGTTTGCTTATTATGCCATGCTATGCTAGTAGACGTGGATTGGGTGAGTGATATCCATGACAGATGTGAGTTTGTTAATTTTAATGGTTTATCTATGGTGACAACTTAAACACACATCTGGGTGGATTGAGGCACCTGATGTCTATCAGGACTTGCCTGTTTTATTTTGGACCGCCACCCAGGCTCAAAGGGATCATAAGATTTTTCATGCTAGAAACTTCCGTGTGCAGCCACAAGCCATTATGGGCTCTGGCATAGTTGACTAAGTTGTGCGAACTCTTACAGTGGTAGACTAGCAGATGTAGGGGATGTAGGTGTACCGGTCTACCCGATCGTAAGGTGCTAGCGCTTCTGAAAGACTATGTCTCGGTCATCCGTCTTCTCAAACACCATGTAGTGTGAGAAACCAAACGGAGGCGGTCGAGTCTTGTGGGGAAAAGTGTGCAAACCTCTGCAGAGTGTACAAACTAATCATGATTAGCCGTGTCCCCGGTTATGGACAACTTGAGTATCTGGTACTTGAATATCATGTGAATCTCAACATGTTACTTCTAATTAATGTTGTTGGGTTTTAATTGTTCACTTAATGGGGATCAGAATGCTGTCAACCATTCTCGATGTTTCACAACCACCATGATAGTTAAATAAATTTATTCCTTTGCAGTAGGGAAAAACTGGCTTTGCGCAAAACTGTAACCATAGAGCTTTCCACCAGCCATATATGCATGTAGTATAGCTGTTTCATTTCCATTACTCTCTATGTGTTACTTTGCCAGCATATTCCATGTGCTGACCCGTTTTCGGGCTGCAACTTTCATGTTGCAGACTTTTCAGACGACGAGGAAGGTGCTTTTAGGTCGTGGTTCTATACTCAGTGATGCCGCTGGAGTTGATGGACCCATTTATCTTCCGAGTCTTCCGCTGTTATCGTTATTAGATGGCCTTAAGCCATTTTTATTGTAATAAGTTCTCTTTGAGACAACGATGTAATAAGTGTGTGATTGCCACTCTGCTATAAATCCTTCGATGTACTATGTGGTGTCAGCATTACTGATCCAGGGATGACACCCGAGCACAGTAGACTTGATCCATTCGGGTCGGGTCGCCACAGAGATGGTATCAGAGCACACGCTGACTGTAGGACATGACCACGAAGTTAAAGCCATAGGTCACCATTCTCTTCTCATTTTCTAACTCCTCATCTTTTCTACTCTTTTAGGATGACGAACGCGAAGATTAAGTACGCTCAACCGGATGAAGGCACACCATTTGGATTTCGCCTGAAGGAAGTCACCAAGTACCTGAATATCGGATTACCAAGCTTCACGGGAACTTTCAACGCCACTCTGCCTGAAGAGGAGCGCTGGAAGATTCAAGCTCACGTTCCGGGAAGGACATTCGCGCCAATCACGAAGCCTATAGATAGTATTTTCAATGCACCAACCTGGAGTTTGGGAAAGAGCATGGCAGCTCATATCACCATAGGACGCATTGGAGAAGTTTACCAAGAAGACCTCAAGGACACTATCTACCAGATTTGCGGACGCCGAAATGAACAATGGGAGTTAGTCAGCACCAAGAAGGATAGATCCATTGCATCATTCATCCAGGAGTTAAACCAGCACATTCGACGCCACGAGAACCAGATGTGCAATGATATGATAGAGTTGAAGAATGCGAAGGCAAGGATCATCGAACTAGAAGGAGAACTGAAGTCTATACGCAAGGACTACATGGACGAGATCGTAGCTCTAGCAAGGCACAATGGCGATCTTAAGCAGGAGATTGAAGAACTCAAGAGGAAGTTAGCCTCAAAGGAGGAAGACGAGTACGTCGCATGTCCGGACAACTACAACATCATCGACGACACCGATTCGGATCCAAGTGAACCCGACTTTGAAGACGAAGCTGGAGCAGATATCATGGAGTCTTCCACCGGTTCAAATTTCTAGATGACCACCAGATAGTAGTAGTATTCCCCCATGTAAACATTATAGTCAAGAACTTTTGCGATAGTTTTAGACCGATTGTAAGCCCTTGTTTGATTGAATGAAGTGATTTTGTGTGCATTTGCTCATGTGCATTGGGGTAGTGTTTTCCCTTTAGACCTCACTCTATTCTTAATTCTCGTCTTTTCTAAACCCTCAGATGCCTCCGAGACGTGACAATGGATTCCCACCGGAACTCACTCAGTTGATCCAGCAGCAGAATCAATTGATGCAGATGTTAGTCCAGAACCAACAAAACAACAACAACAACCCACCACCACCACCACCTGTTTACCACTTTGCCCGTTTCCTTAGGCTGAATCCGCCGGTGTTTTCCAGTAGCACCGAGCCAATAGTAGCAGACGATTGGCTCTGCAAGATAGGAAGGGAGTTGACCACTGCAGGATGCACGGATGGTGAGAAAGTGAAGTTTGCCGCTCACCAGCTTGACGGACCCGCGGCAGCATGGTGGGAGAATTTCACAGCCACTTACCCAGTTGACACTGTCACATGGGATCAGTTTCAGCAAGCTTTCCGCACTGCCCATGTTTCAGCAGGAGCTATGGCCATGAAGAAGCGTGAGTTTCGCAACTTACGCCAAGGAGGAAGGACAATTGGCGAGTACGTTGACGATTTCAGCAAGTTAGCACGTTATGCCCCAGATGACGTTGCTACGGATGCAGCTAAGCAGGAGAAGTTTCTGGAAGGACTGAATGATGAACTAAGCATGAAATTGATGGTAGCGAGTTTCAACAACTACCAGGAGTTGGTAGATCGTGCCATCATGATTGAAGGGAAGCAACAGCAGATTGAGAACCGTAAGAGGAAGTATGGACAGGGGAAGTATAACTCTGGAGCCCAGCAGAAGCCCCGTTTTACCCCTAAACCGGGATTTCAGTTTCAGCACACCCATGGAGGAGGTAGCTCGCACAACCATAATGGCCACAAGAATGGTAATGGGAATGGAGGAAGCAACGGCCATAACCGGACCACCCCATCCACCCCAGTCAAAAAGGACTTGAGCCACGTCACTTGCTATAAGTGTTCGAAGCCAGGGCATTATGCAAATGAATGTCCTGAAGGCTAGAATGGAAATGGCAATGGAAGTTCTGGGAAGAAGTCGAACCCTTTCAATAGGGGACAGGTGAACCACGTTAATGTGGAGGAGGTTGAAGATCAGCCCGATGCAGTAATCGGTAAGTTTTTGGTTAAGTCATTTACTGCACTCGTTCTTTTTGATACTGGTGCATCGCATTCATACATATCAAGGGGATTTGTGGAAAAGTATAGCCTGCCCACTAAGATTCTTAAAACACCTATGTTAGTAAGCTCGCCAGGAGCAGAGTACATGGCCAGACAAGGATGTTTCCAAGTGCCATTAAGTATAGGAAGGCATGTTTTCCCAACGGATTTAATTATTCTGGAATCCCAAGGATTGGATGTGATTCTTGGTATGGATTGGCTGTCGATGTATGGAGGAAACATCATTGCGCCAGTAAGACAATTTTTCTTACCACACCAGAAGGAAGAAGGATCAAGTATGTATCCCGGCATGTGCCAAACAGGACACAAGTAAACTGCCTAACAGGAGTTGTGCAAGAGGAAGTACCCGTGGTAAAGGATTTTCCTGATGTATTTCCTGAGGAATTGCCAGGCATGCCACCGGATAGAGACATTGAGTTTTTGATTGAGTTATTGCCAGGTACAGGCCCAATATCGAAGCGACCGTACCGGATGCCAGCAAAGGATTTGGTAGAAATTAAGAATCAGATTAAGGAGTTATTGGATAAAGGTTACATTCGCCCAAGTTCTTCGCCTTGGGGATCACTCGTACTTCTAGTGGAAAAGAAGGATGGATCATTAAGGATGGTTGTAGATTATCGGGGATTGAATGAAGTAACCATCAAGAACAAGTACCCACTACCAATGATCAACAATCTGTTTGATCGTTTGCAAGGAGCTAAAGTGTTTTCCAAGATCGATTTGCGATCAGGGTACCATCAATTGAAGATTCGAGAGTAGGACATACCCAAGACAGCATTCACCACGAGATATGGACTGTATGAGTATACCGTTACGTCATTTGGATTGACTAACGCACCTGCCTATTTTATGAACCTGATGAACAAAGTGTTTATGGAGTTTTTGGATAAGTTCGTCGTAGTGTTCATTGATGACATCCTGGTTTATTCAAAGAATGAAGAGGAGCATAAGGAACATTTGCGTTTGGTTTTGGAGAAACTAAGGGAACATCAGTTGTACGCCAAATTCAGCAAATGTGAGTTTTGGTTGAAGGAAGTTGGATTCCTCGGACACGTTATATCCGAAGAAGGTATAGCAGTTGACCCCACTAAGGTTGAGACCGTAACCGAATGGGAAGCACCAACGACAGTTGGAGAGATCCGGAGTTTTCTTGGACTCGCAGGATACTACCGGAGATTTATTGAGAATTTCTCAAAGATTGCGAAGCCTATGACGGAGTTGTTGAAGAAGGATACTAAGTTCAATTGGACTGAGGAGTGTGAGGCTAGTTTCCAGGAATTGAAGAAACGTTTGGTTACCTCACCAGTGTTGATTTTGCCAGATCAAACCAAGGATTATGAGGTGTATTGCGACGCTTCACGTCGAGGACTTGGAGCAGTGCTTATGCAGGAAGGAAGAGTTGTTTCGTATGCTTCACGACAACTGAAGCCTCATGAGTTGAATTATGCCACGCATGATTTGGAGTTAGCAGCCGTAGTGCATGCATTGAAGACGTGGAGACATTTCCTCATTGGAAATCATTGTGAGGTGTACACGGATCACAAGAGTTTGAAGTACATTTTCACGCAGAAGGAGTTGAACCTCAGACAAAGGAGATGGTTGGAGCTCATCAAGGATTATGACATGAGATTGCATTACCATCCCGGAAAAGCTAATGTAGTAGCTGACACATTAAGCCGTAAGAGCCATGTCAACACCCTAGTGACGGGAGAAGTACCAAAGGAGTTAGCAGAAAACCTTCGTGAACTATGCTTGGAAATAGTTCCGAGAGGCTATGTAGCAGCATTGGAGATTCAGTCAACATTGATGGATAGGATCAGAGAAGCTCAGAAATCTGACAAGGAGATTGCTGTTATAAAAGAGAAAATGAGCGAAGGAAAAGCAAAGGGATTTCGTGAGGATGAGCACGATACCTAATGGTTTGAGGACCGTGTTTATGTGCCCAATGACCCGGAGAGTAGGAAGATGATTTTGCAAGAGGCACATGATTCACCGTATTCGATTCACCCAGGGAATACCAAGATGTATTTGGATTTGAAGGAAACATTCTGGTGGACCGGAATGAAGAAGGATATTGCAGCATATGTAGCAGTTTGTGACGTATGTCAGAGAGTAAAGGCAGAGCATCAGAAGCCAGCCGGATTGTTACAACCATTGGCGATACCCGAATGGAAGTGGGACAAGATAGGCATGGATTTTATTACAGGACTACTCATTAGGCACGCAGGCTTTACACTTTATGCTTCCGGCTCGTATGTTGTGTGGAATTGTGAGCGGATAACAATTTCACACAGGAAACAGCTATGACCATGATTACGCCAAGCTATTTAGGTGAGACTATAGAATACTCAAGCTTGCATGCCTGCAGGTCGACTCTAGAGGATCATTTGTTTTCATGGAGTTCCGAGGAGTATTGTATCAGATAGAGGAACCCAATTTACCTCAAAGTTTTGGAATTAGTTGCATGAAACTTTAGGAACGAGACTAGAGTTCAGCACAGCTTTTCATCTGCAGACAGATGGACAGACCGAGAGAGTCAATCAAATTTTGGAAGATATGCTGAGAGCTTGTGCGCTAGATTATGGATCTAGTTGGGACGATAACTTTAACTTACCATTAGTTTTCTTATAACAACAGTTACCAAACCAGTTTGAAGATGGCACCTTTCGAAGCTTTATACGGAAGGAGGTGCAGGACACCGTTGTCATGGGACGAAGTTGGAGACCGTCAACTCTTTGGACCAGATTTGATTAAGGAGTCTGAACGGGAAGTTAAGTTGATTCGCGATAGACTCAAGGTAGCCCAGTCCAGGCAGAAGAGCTACGCAGATTCTAAACGCAAGGAGACCGTTTACGAAACCGGAGACAGAGTTTATCTCCGAGTATCCCCACTTCGAGGAGTTAAGCGCTTTGGAGTTAAGGGAAAGTTTGCACTGAGTTTCGTTGGACCGTATAAGATCTTGCAACGTATGGGAGAAGTCGCTTATAAGTTGGAATTACCAGAGGGACTGTCAGGAGTTCATGATGTATTCCATGTTTCTCAGCTGAAGAAATGTCACGCCGAAATGGCGGAAGTACCGCTAAGAGATACAGTAACGCTTGAAGCAATTCAGTTGAAGGATGACCTAACATATGAGGAGAAGCCAGTCAAGATTCTCGATTACGCTAGTAGAGTTACTCGCAGCAAGGTTATCAAGTTATGCAAAGTTCAGTGGAACCACCACTCAGAGGATGAATCCACCTGGGAAAGAGAAGAAGATTTGCTCAAGGACCACCCTCACCTATTTTCTAGCCAACCCGAATCTCAAGGGCGAGATTCATCTTAAGGGGGGTAGGTTTGTAACATCCCAAATTTTCAATTTGGAATGTTATACACTAGATCATCATGCATATCATATTTTCTTGCATTTTGGTTGATCCTAGAAATTTCACGCAACTCAAGGACCTTCGGAGAGAGTTGGAGATTTCGTTATTTTCATATTTGAGAGTTTTCTCAAATTTGAAAAGCGGATCATTTGATTTATTTTATTTCATCTTCAATTATTTTTCCAATATCAAATATGAGAGAGGGAATAATATGACTTTCCCAAAAATTTAGGAAAATGAAGATCTAATGGATAAATCAATTTTTGTTTTCCGGTGTTTATTTGCATTTGATTTGGATAGGGAAAAATGTGTGTTTTCAAAAATTGCATTTTAGGTCCGGAGTAAAGTTCATTTTGTTCGACTCATTTTTAGGAGTCGGGGAAAATTTACTTTAGAAATTTTGGAGTTCATTTAGTTTCTTTTTCTGTGTTTTTTTTGCGCGCGTAACCGATTTAAAAAAAAGAGCAGCGCCCCGCCTTGGGCCAAGGCCCAGCCAGCAGGCCGGCCGGCCAGGCCCCAGCCCAGCCGCGCGCGTGCCAGGCACCAGGTGAGGCAGCCGCCGCCGTCGCTCGAGGCCGAGTCCCAGCGGGACTTAGGCCGGTTAGCCCCCCCCCCTTTCCTTGTTTTGTTTTCCCTCTTTTGCTTGCTCCCTACCCCAAGTAATCCCCCCCACCTATATAAATACACCCCAAACCCCCCCTCTCCTCACATCAATCCCAACCCCTCTCCTCCTAAGCCGCAGCACGCAGCCCCAAGCCGCCGCCTTAGCCGCGCCGCCCCGCGCCTAAGCCTCCGCCGCCGCCCTTAGCCGCCGCCGCCCGGAGCCCGCCTCCCGAGGTAGCCGCGCCTCTCTTTTTCTTCCCCGGTCCGGTTTTTCCTAAAAGAACCGTTCTGTTTTCTCTCCGATTCTTTTCTTTTTCTTCCGGTTTTTGTTTCGGTTTTCTTCCGAAACCCTAGATCGGTTTTCCGTTTCTTTTTCGGTTTCTTTTCCAAAAACCCTAGATCGGTTTTCGTCCTTCTTTCAGACCGTTCGTCTCAACGAACGTGATCACCGATTATTCCCCGGTTAACGACGCCCGTTCGTTTAATCGTTCTTCTTTTTCTTTTCGTCGGATTTATTCCGCGATCGTGATCTCAGATCCGATCTTCGTTCTAGTCTTTCTTCTCGCTCGTTTATCGGAATCAGGTGATTCAAGCGCCTGGAGTTTCGTCTCGAAACCGCCGTTCCATCTAATCAACTTAAACAAGTTTTTGCCCCGGTAAAACTTGACCTAGTTTCAACTTGCTAGAACCGAGTTGTTTTCTTCCGCCGTTTGTTTTCCGTTTCTTTGTTCAGTTCGTTCTTTCTTTGCAACCGGAGTTCTTAAGTTGAACTTTCTGGTTCGTTCTCCTGTTTGAGTTTTACCTATGCATTAGATGAGTACTTATTGTATGCTTGTTGTTTGTCTGTGATAGATCACCCGGATTGCGCCACTTGTTACTTCGATTCCCTAGGTCTCGCGGATCATCAGCAAGGCAAGTAACACTTTGATCATACCTTTTCTAAAACCCATGTTTTATTGCATTAGATCAATCCTCTCACATTGCATGATTAGGATCTAATTAAATTGTGGGATGGGAAGTAGATGAGGTAGTACCTATTACCTGTATTATTATGAAACCCTTGGGAGTTACTTCTACGTTTGCTTATTATGCCATGCTATGCTAGTAGACGTGGATTGGGTGATTGATATCCATGACAGATGTGAGTTTGTTAATTTTAATGGTTTATCTATGGTGACAACTTAAACACACATCTGGGTGGATTGAGGCACCTGATGTCTATCAGGACTTGCCTGTTTTATTTTGGACCGCCACCCAGGCTCAAAGGGATCATAAGATTTTTCATGCTAGAAACTTCCGTGTGCAGCCACAAGCCATTATGGGCTCTGGCATAGTTGACTAAGTTGTGCGAACTCTTACAGTGGTAGACTAGCAGATGTAGGGGATGTAGGTGTACCGGTCTACCCGATCGTAAGGTGCTAGCGCTTCTGAAAGACTATGTCTCGGTCATCCGTCTTCTCAAACACCATGTAGTGCGAGAAACCAAACGGAGGCGATCGAGTCTTGTGGGGAAAAGTGCGCAAACCTCTGCAGAGTGTACAAACTAATCATGATTAGCCGTGTCCCCGGTTATGGACAACTTGAGTATCTAGTACTTGAATATCATGTGAATCTCAACATGTTACTTCTAATTAATGTTGTTGGGTTTTAATTGTTCACTTAATGGGGATCGGAATGCTGTCAACCATTCTCGATGTTTCACAACCACCATGATAGTTAAATAAATTTATTCCTTTGCAGTAGGGAAAAACTGGCTTTGCGCAAAACTGTAACCATAGAGCTTTCCACCAGCCATATATGCATGTAGTATAGCTGTTTCATTTCCATTACTCTCTATGTGTTACTTTGTCAGCATATTCCATGTGCTGACCCGTTTTCGGGCTGCAACTTTCATGTTGCAGACTTTTCAGACAATGAGTAAGGTGCTTTTAGGTCGTGGTTCTATACTCAGTGATGCCGCTGGAGTTGATGGACCCATTTATCTTCCGAGTCTTCCGCTGTTATCGTTATTAGATGGCCTTAAGCCATTTTTATTGTAATAAGTTCTCTTTGAGACAACGATGTAATAAGTGTGTGATTGCCACTCTGCTATAAATCCATCGATGTACTGTGTGGTGTCAGCATTACTGATCCAGGGATGACACCCGAGCACAGTAGACTTGATCCATTCGGGTAGGGTCGCCACAGGCCACCTTGCTGCACCTTATTTACTTTTGTTACTTATTGCTCGTTACAAATTACCCTATCACAAAACTATCTGTTACCACTTATTTCAGTACTTGCAGATTATACCTTGCTGGAAACCGCTTATCATTTCCTTCTGCTCCTCATTGGGTTCGACACTCTTACTTATTGAAAGGACTACGATAGATCCCCTATACTTGTGGGTCATCACTCCTCGGCGAAGAACCTCGGCAGCCGGATCCACATGCGCGGCGGCATTGCCGACCACACCACGAACTCGGGCGATGTACCCTCGGCGTGGGTCCGTGAAACGGCTGGCCGTTCGGCCACGGCCTGTCCTTCGTGATCCCGACCCGCGCGGCGCTGGGCGTGGCCTCCTTGCTCAGAGCTCTGCGTGCACGTGTACATGGGGATCTGGAATCCAAGCAGAGGCCGCTCGTACCAAGGCCGCATCACCTCCTGCCCTTCACCGGCGTAGCGGGAGCGGCCAATTCTTTTGTTCGGCGGAAGTGGCCCTGGATCCTTCCGAGGGGCCTTTCCCTTCTCCGCCGCGGAGAACCTCCTGATCAGTGCCATGGACCCTTCGGCAAGACGGCGGGACGAGAAAGAAGAAGAAGGAGCGAGCGGTGAGAAGATGGAGATGAGCAAGGGTTGGCTCCGTCTCTTCCCTCATTTATAGCCGAAGGGAGGCCAACCGCCGGCCTCCATGATCCCCAGTAATGATGGTCTTTCTACATGCAGCAAACTCTTGTCAAGTCGAACGGTTGCCGAGGCAGCATGGGGAAGCGGAGATGCCCACGTCCCATCAAGCGCCACGCATCGACCGGGCCCGCATGCGATTGGAGTCCACGGCGCTCCGCCCTTGTCCTTTGGCTTCGCCTTGAAGCCAAGTCCGAGCGCGTCCTGGGCCTAGGGGCTACTGTCGGTGTTCTGGGAACGGGGGTACCCAGACTTGCCTGTCTGCGGCCCACGACATGGCTCCACCGACGGCCTGGTACGACCCACCCTCGTCATCAACAACACAAGACCCTCGCGAGGGGCCAAGCCTCGCGAGGCAGACGACATCAAGACTCCCAGAAGGGGCGGCCTCCTCAGGCTGGCTCATGACGAGTGGAGATTTCTATGCAAGCCCTCACCTCATGAGGTTCGGATGACGTAAGCCATGACGACCAAGGCCAGGCGGGCGCCAGTGGGCATAATACAACAGTTTCCTCTTTGGTGCTAAGGAGGCAAGCACAGGCGCGGAGTCTCGAGGGATCATCCAAAGGTTTCCATTTCCATGCAGCAAGCCCAAGACCTTCAGGACGGCAGGACAGAGGTCATCACCGAGCCCACCAAGGCGTCACGACCAGACGCTTTGCAGGCGAAGACCACCTTTCATCAGGATAAGATGTACTAGTTGTCTCCCTTCGAATTTGGCCGTTGTGGGATCCCTTCCCGCCTCCATTTTGGGGGAAGAGGACCAAGGCCACTATAAATATAGCTTAGCCACCACCTTAGAAGGGGACGGATCATTCAGACCATCCTCTCCCTCACCAACACAAGAACACACCTCCTGAGGTTGTTCTCCACTATACTAGTTCATCCTCAGCCCGTCTCGAGGCCAATCCACCACAAAGCAGGAGTATGGTTTTACACCACAAGGTGGCCTGAACCTGGGTAAACTGCCTCGTCCCATTTCCTTCCTGTCCATCGAGCTAGGCCGTGGGATCGATGAATAGGCACACTGGGGAGGTTGAGTTCTTCGCACGCACCCCAGAGTTTGAATCTATCCAGGGTCTACGGAGCCCAGAATCCGACACACATCCTGGTACACTCCCCGAGGCATTCATATAGTCATACTTTGTTCTAGATAGTGAGTTGTAAGTAAATAAAAGTGTGATGATCATCATTATTAGAGAATTGTCCCAATGAGGAAAGGATGATGAAGACTATGATTCCCCCACAAGTCGGGATGAGACTCCGGACTTAAATAAATAAAAGTGGACAAAGAGCCCCTCCCAAAAAAGAGGCCAAAGATCCCAAAACAAAAAAAAGAACGAGAGAAAAAGAGAGAAGGGGCAATGCTACTATCCTTTACCAGACTTATGCTTCAGAGTAGCACCATGTTCTTCATATAGAGAGTCTCTTGTGTTGTCACTTTCATATACTAGTACTTGGCTTGTATATTTCGATGATGGGCTTCCTCAAATGCCCGAGGTCTTCATGAGCAAGCAAGTTGGATGCACACCCACTTAGTTTTCAGTTTGAGCTTTTTCATACACTTATAGCTCTTAGTGTATCCGTCGCATGGAAATCCCTACTCCTCGCATCGACATCAATTGATGGGCATCTCCATAGCCGGTTGATTAGCCGCATTGATGCGAGACTTTCTCCTTTTTTGTCTTCTCCACACAACCTCCAACATCATATTCTATTCCACCCATAATGCTATATCCATGGCTCACACTCATGTATTGCGTGAAATTTGAAAAGGCTTGAGAACATTAAAAGTATGGAACAATTGCTTGCCTTGTCATCGGGGTTGTGCATGATGAAATACACTTTGTGTGATGAAGATGGAGCATAACCAGACTATATGATTTTGTAGGGATAACTTTCTTTGGCCATGTTATTTTGAGAAGACATGATTGCTTTATTACCATGCTTGAAGTATTATTGTATTTATGTCAAATTATAGACTATTGCTTTGAATCACTTGTGTCTTAATATTCATGCCATGATTAGATTATATGATCAAGATTATGCTAGGTAGCATTCCACATCAAAAATTATCTTTTTTATCATTTACCTACTCGAGGACGAGAAGGAATTAAGCTTGGGGATGCTGATACGTCTCCGTCGTATCTATAATTTTTTATTCTCTCATACCAATATTCTACAACTTTCATATACTTTTGGCAACCTTTTATATTATTTTTGGGACTAACATATTGATCCAGTGCCCAGTGCCAGTTCCTATTTGTTGCATGTTTTTTGTTTCGCAGAATATCCATATCAAACGAAGTCCAAACGCTATGAAAACTTACGGATATTATTTTGGAATATATGTGATTTTTGGGAAAAAGAATAAATGCGAGACGATACCCGAGGGGCCCACAAGCCCTAGGGGCGTGCCCCCTACCTTGGGCGTTCCTAGGAGGATTGTGGCCACCTGGTAAGGCGGTTGGTGCCCTGTTATTGCCACAAGAAAGCTAATATCCGTATAAAAATCGTGTTAAAATTTCATCCCAATCGGAGTTACGGATCTTCGGGAATTTAAGAAACAGTGAAAGGCCAGAAAACGGGAATGCAGAAACATAAGGAAACAGAGAGAGAGAGAGAGAGAGAGAGAGAGAGGGAGAGAGAGAGAGAGGGAGGGAGGGATAGGGACCATTCTCCCATCTAGGGGGAAGGTCAACTAAGAAGAAGGAGGGGTGCTCTCTCCCCCTCTCCCGGTGGCACCGGAACGCCGCTGGGGCAATCATCGTGTCACAGCGATCTACACCAACAACTCCCTCATCTTCCCCAACATCTTCATCACATTCCCCCATCTATATTCAGCAGTCCACTCTCCCGCAACCCGTTCTACCCTCTACTTGAACATGGTGCTTTATGCTTCATATTATTATCCAATGATGTGTTGCCATCCTATGATGCTTGAGTAGATCTTTGTTGTCCTATCGGTAATTGGTGAATTGCTATGATTGGTTCAATTTGCTTGTGGTTATGTTGCTGCCCTTTGGTGCTCATCATATGAGCGCGTGTGTGGATCACACCATAGGGTTAGTTGTTTGTTGATAGGACTATGTATTGGAGGGCAAGGGTGATAGCAGTTTTAGCCTAGCATAGAAATTGATTCATTGGTATTGAAGGGGGGCCAATATATCTTAAGGCTATGGTTGGGTTTTACCTTAATGAACATTAGTAGTTGTGGATGCTTGCTAATAGTTCCAATCATGAGTGCATAGAATTCCAAGTAAGGGATGACATGCTAGCAATGGCCTCTCCCACATAAAACTTGCTATCAGTCTAGTAACGTAGTCAATTGCTTAGGGACAATTTCGCAACTCCTACCACCACTTTTCCACACTCGTTATACCAACTTAATTGTTTATTTATCTAAACAACCCCTAGTTTTATTTATGTGCTCTTTATTATCTTGCAAACCTATCCTACAACACCTACAAAGTACTTCTAGTTTCATACTTGTTCTAGGTAAAGTGAACGTTAAGCGTGCGTAGAGTTGTATCGGTGGTCGATACAACTTGAGGGAATATTTGTTCTATATTTAGCTCCTCGTTGGGTTCGACACTCTTACTTATCGAAAGCGGCTACAACTGATCCCCTACACTTGTGGGTTATCAGATACAAACCGTGTTCTGAGTGAATCTTCATGGCTTATCCTTCGTCACAAATCATTTCAAAGCATTCACTCTATCTAACAAATCCTTTTCAAAGATTGTGTGTGACAGGAAATACATCAGACAAAGTTGAGTGCATTAAAAATAGACCACAAAGAGATCATATGTCAATGTCACTCATACGAAGACTTATCTCGCTACCTTCTGGTTTACCTCCCATGCATACCTTCAAGGGAAGCGTGTTTTATCTTCTTAATTATCGCCCCTTCACCCCCTGTGGTCGATATACTCTCGGTCCTAACAAATACGCATGACCCCCTAGAAGATCATCCATCTTCGGCACCCTCTTGTGTATGCGATGGTTCACCATTCTCAACTATGGTGAAGCCCAGGGAACTGTTAGCAGATCATCGACAGCCTGAACGGATCAATTGTCAGAACCTTGTGAAAAGTGACACCATGTCGTCGATGAATTGAACCGAGGCAACACTCGAGGGACGCATAGCAAGAACACCAACCCTCATAATCACATGTGATCTAGATCGCAACCTACATCTAGTCATATAACTGCTCTGATGCCACTATTGGGAAACGTAGTAGAAAACAAAAAAAATTGCGCCTACGATCACCCAAGATCAATATGAAGATGCATAATGGGTTGGGATCATGATCGTTGCTATCAATGAGTTGCAGCAGAAGAAGAATGTGTCGGTGTAGATCGTACGTGGAGTTTCTCGAACCATTGATGAACGATCCCTTGTACCGCCCATGAACCGTCCCTCGAACCAAAGACAAAAAGCACGTCCTCTCTACTTGGTTGCAAGCATGCAGACTTCACGATCCGGCAGCGTTTCACCATCCAGAGCTAATCATCGCCGAAAAATTAGAGGGAGGAGATTAGAACCACACCAGGCTGTTAATTATGAGGACAATAGGATTAGCCTAGTTGTTCTTAGTCAACTAGGACCAACTAGAACTAGAAGAACTAGACGAGGCTCCAAAACTTGTATGAACAATATAGCAAAAAACCATATTATATATAGGTTGGAGGAGGAGGAGAGGGCAGCCACCAAAGTGGGAAGTCCCCCCTTGGGGCACCGTCAAGGGGGGAGGAGTTGGACTCCTCCCCTAGTCCAATCCCCCACCCCCCACACAAGGAAACAGGGGCGCCTTCCCTACTTGGGCCTTTTTGGCCCAAGTTGCCTTCCACCTCTTGGCCTTTTTAGGCCCATTGATATTTAAATTAAATATCAAAATGTTATAAATACCTCTAGACCATTATATATATATATTCTAACATCTCCGAAAACATTTTCCACCTATATATAATTTATCAGTAATACCCAATATTACCCGACAGTCTCCGAAACCCTTCCGGTGACCCCGAAACGCTTTTGGATCCTCTCGGGACTATTACTTCATGAAACAACCCCACAAATATATTCTCATGACTCACGTCCTACTAACACTTAGTAGATCATGATTGCCTTAATCTTGTGACCTCATAGGTTCAGTAACTCATAGACATGAACGAAACAATTCGTTCAATGACCAGCTGCGGGACCGTGGACGTTCGTATCGGTCCCTATGGCACACGAATGATATTCGAGTGAACCTTTGGTTATCATGTGGCATTCCCTTTGCTTCGCGATACTTCACAAAACCTGGGATGCATCGGTATCCTCCCAAGTCATCACTATTCTCGTTATACCGAAATCCTCGTTACCAGTTTTGTTCTTCTTTCTCGTTATTGTATTCCGGCATCCCCTTGACGAAGTCACGTGTGTCTAGCCAGATGATGATTGATGTCGTCACATCGAGAGGGCCCTTAGAATATCTCTCCATCATCGGATGAGCAAATCCCACTCTCGAGCTATCCGGCCACTTGTCAAGCTTTCTGATGAACCTGTAAGTTGTCGTTATGCTCACTGTATTATAGGTGACGTTTGAGCAACCCCAAAGCCCATCATACGATAAGAAGTGACCACTATAATCTCATGGTATAAGGAGCAATTTAACACGTTAACACTCCGTGTTATTACAATTGAATGTAGAAAACATTAACTCAATTCATAACAAATAAGTTTGGGTTGATTCAATATGATCGTTCTTCCAATGTCATAATGTCAATGTTGTTTTAGGATCATTGTTACACTTACCGATATCCTAAGATCTGGAAAACATGATCACCAACAACACTTCAGCTAGTCTTAGAGGAGAGACTAGGAACCTTCTATCTTCCACATGTGCATATGAGTTTTCCAATGAATCGCATATTCCAGGATCATAGCAGTTATAACATAGAACATAAACTCTTTTATTATGAATATGGAAATATAATAATACAAAAATTATTGCCTCTAGGGCATAGTTTCAACAGGAGATCTGCCTAATCTTCATCATCCTCCATATCCATGTTACCCCCCCCCCCCCCCATTCACCTCCTCCCCCCCCCCCCCCGTGCCTGGTTGCTTGTATCTATGTTGGTATTTCCTCGTAGAGGAGAGGATGATGCAGCACATCAACGGTAAGTATTTCCCTCGGTTATGAAACCAAGGTTATTAATCCAGTAGGACAACCAAGCAACACTGTGTAAACAGTACCTGCACACAAATAACAAATACTTGCAACCCAACGCGTAAGAGGGGTTGTCAATCCCTCCTCGGTATTGAGATAGATTAAATTGTATGAGATTGGATAAATAGATCTAGCACAAACACGAAATAAAATAAATAAATAAAAAGCGCAGCAAGGTATTTTGTGGGTTTTTGGAATAATAGATCCAAAAACAATATGATAGAAAATAGGCCCGGGGCCATAGATTTCACTAGTGGCTTCTCTCGAGAAAATAGCATACGGTGGGTAAACAAATTACTGTTGGGCAATTGATAGAAGAGCAAATAATTATGATGATATCCAATAAAATGATCATGTATATAGGCATCACGTCCAAGATTAGTAGACCGAAACGATACTGCATCTACTACTATTACTCCACACACCGACCGCTATCCAGCATGCATCTAGTGTATTAAGTTCATGGATAAACGGAGTAATACAATATGAACGATGACATGATGTAGACAAGATCTATTCATGTAGGACTATACTCCATTTTCTTATCCTTGATGGCAACAATACATGCGTGTCACTTCTACTTTTGTCACTGAGATTGAGCACCGCAAGATCATCACAAAGCACCTCTTCCCATTGCAAGAAAAATCAATCTAGTTGGCCAAACCAAACCAAAGTTTCGGAGAAAAAATACGAGGCTATAATAATTATGCATATAAGTGATCAAAGAAGACTCAAATAATATTCATAGATAGAACTGATCATAAACTCGCAATTCATCGAATCCCAACAAACTATCGCAAAAAGTCATTACATCAAATAGATCTCCAAGAACATCGAGAAGAACATTGTATTGAGAATCAAAAGGAGAGAAGAAGCCTTCTAGCTACTGCCTACAGACCCGTAGGTCTGTGGTAAACTACTCACACATCATCGAATGAGCACCAATGAGGATGATGAACCCCTCCATGATCGTGTTCCCCTCCAACAAGATGCCGGGATAGGGCTCTAGATTGGATCTCGTGGTTATGGAACTTGCGGTGGCTAGAATTGTGTTTCATCGACTCCTTGGGATTTCTGGAATATTTGGGTATTTATAGAGCTGAGAGGCGGTGGAAAGGACTCCCGTGGGCTCCACTACCCATCAGGGTGTGCCAGGGGCCTCTGGTGTGCCCAAGTTATAGTAGGCCCCACGGGCCTCCCCTCTGGCACTTCCTTGGCTCCCAAGTTGTCTTCTGGGTAGAAAAAATCGACAAAAATTTTCGCTGCGTTTGGACTCCGTTTGATATGGATATTCTGCGAAGTAAAAAACAAGCAAAAACAACAATTGGCACTGGGCACTATGTCAATAGTTTAGTCCCAAAAAATGATGTAAAGTTGGTATAAAATGGATATAAAATATCCAAGAATGATAATATAACATCATGGAACAATAAAAAATTATAAATACGTTGGAGACGTATTAGTGCCTCAACCCGAGAATTGCTGTTGTAAAATGACATCAGGTATAGTCAATGATTCCGTCTGGAAATCATCTCCCTCCCCAAAGACAATACTAGCTAGGATATCTACTGAATACAACTTCTTTCAAATGGAGAACCACAAAGCAAGATCCACACCTCTTTGTTAAGAATAAGATTTATCCAATTCATCCCCTTATTGTGCTTCTCGAATATGACATGAACGTCCTTAAAAGGGTGTGTGCTATTGGATACCAACTCATCTCTATCAAAAACGCTATCCAACTTGACATATGCTCTCCCAAATGGACAAGGAGAAATCTCAGAAAACCCCACATGCTTATTTGCGAGAAAATTAGACAGTACCTCTCGAACTGTGTTGAAATCCATGGGTAGATTTGGCATTGGAACAACGGATGCGATGGCCCAATCTTCATGTGTGGGCAGCACAGCTCCAGCCAGGACACAAACCCTAGCAGGTCTACCCTCAACATCGATGCATTGGTGATTCGGATGGAGAAATAGCATCTGGTTCCATCATCCGCTGCGGGGTGTACTCAGTGATCGGCGTAGTGCTGCTTGGTGTTGTGTTGTGTTGAGAGGTAGAGGAGCGGATTCTCAAAGCATTGAAATTTAGAGCGGCATCGTAAAGGCGTATACCTACTTGGGGTGGCAACAACGAGGAATTATCATTGTTTCCCTAGTTGGTTGCGTGATTGACATGTTGAATAGTCTTAATTGCGGGAACAATTGAAACTTGCCGAGTATTGTTGGATGGCAGTTGATTTGCGGAGTGGGCTCAAAAGACCTTGGGCCTCGCAGAGAAGTAACAGTCGTGGGCTATGTGTCTCCATCTCTTGCAGGCTCAACACTTAATTCGGTTGGTGCAAGTGAGCATAAGATGACAACAAGTCAGCGAATGCAAAACGGGCTCCTGGATGAGTGAGAGGTGTGGTGCAAGATTTAAATTGTTGTATACCTGTCCTGTAATTAGAGACTGCCGAGGTTAATGCCGTGGACCTAAGGAGAGGATTACACATCGAAGATGGTGCAAGATTTGAATTAGCATCATGTTCAGAAGGTGATCAATGGACTGAAGGATTTGGATCTCAGTAGATAGCAGGAGATAGAAGATCAGTGTGCAACTTATGGTCGAAATGTAGAAAAATGTCGTTTGGTGCGATCTACAAATGTAGAAAAATAGACCTTTGAAAATGTGCGATCTATAAATGAATGGTTCAGTGCCATGTTATACAATACTGTTTGGTATAAGTATGAGCCTAACATGAAAACATTCACAAAATGTAGATGATAATTCTTGGAAGGCTTTTACCTATTTTATTCATAGAATATGGATGATTTCTTCACATAGCACATTTTCCAAGTGCAGTTTGGTAGATCTGCATGCCACCACTCAAACTGAAAGCATGAAAAAAATGTCGCTAGCATATAACTTATACTCCATTCATAAATAAATCATATCAATTTCGGACATTTACATGACAACTCGATTACAAATGTGTTTCTTGATTTAGGTACCACTTCTCTTCAGTTTTTTCATTTCATTCAGATATCCATGAAATGTTTAACTGAACTTGATGTTTGCAACTAGAAATAAAGAGCATACAAGGTTTTAACTTTGTGTTTAGAACTAAATATAGATAGTGCCATCTCTTAATTTTGGTCAGCAATGTGATGTTGATACATGCAGCATGGCATGTGTGTATTGGACTGGCATGTGCAGCACAACTGAGGGCAACCTGTAGCCCTCATGCATTATGAACAAAAAAACTAGTCACCAAATAAGATTGGCGGATCTAGCAGTCCACTCTAGGATTTTGCAACATTTAGATTAGGAAGGAATAAGAAATTATGATTTAAAATACCAAATGTGTGGTGCTATGTTGAATTTGTATTCAACAACAACAAAGGCAAACAATAATTTAAGAACAAGCGAGCGATGGACCATGTGGTTCTCGCTCATTTTTGTCAACATAGCCGTGGCTAGTGAAGGCAAGTTCATGGTGGACCTGAATGTGAGGTGTCGTGTGGTGAAAAAGGAGGAAGAAATTACCTTGTTGCGTGCTATCCCTAGCAGCCTCCAGCCTCATGACACTGCCTTCAGATCAACGGCCAACATAGCCGTGAATGGAAAAGGCACGTTCATGGTGGGTGTGAATATGAGGTGGCGTGTGGGGGAAAAGGAGGAAGAAATTACCCTATTGCCTACTATCCCTAGCAGCGGCCAGCCTCATGACACCGCGTTCAGATCAACGGCCGATATAGTCGTGGATGGCGAAGGCAAGTTCATGGTGGGTGTGAATAGGCATGTGGTGGAAAAGGAGGAGGAAATAACCCTGTTGCCTGCTATCCCTAGCAGCCGTCAGCCTCATGACACCGCCTTTAGATCAACGGTACGATGGGACGGTTAACGGAGTTGGAGAACAACGGGCTACGCTAGACGTCGAGGTGGCCGCAGGCAGTCCGTGGTGGTGGGAGGTGGTGCGAAGTGGCACTGGTGCGGCATTTGGTAGTGAGGCGACGGAGGCTTGAGTGGCAGCGCTGGTGTGGGCTAGGGCAAGGGTGGCAGGGGAAGGATTGCTCAAGCGTGCGTGTGTGGGCGCCGTTCAATGAGTCGGGTTTTTTTGATTGTAGATGTGTTGTTTTGTAGCATTTGGTTTTCTCGTGTTTTTCTTTTTTGTGTTCATAATCGTTGGAAGTGAGGATGCACGAAGGTGAGCGAAATGGTTTTTCATGGGAAAGGAAAACCTTATTTTGTTAAGGGCGTTGATAAGCGTTGGTCGACCGGCTGAGATTGGGCCGATCGCTGCGCAGCCTTTCGATCGGCCCGCCCAGGACCTCCATATCCATCGGATCTGGCAGTTATCTTGTACCATCCTTGCTCCCTGCAGTCAACTCAGAGAGGAAAAATCCCCCACGACACGCACATCTCTGCAAGCTCCACTCGCCACCATAACCACCAGCCGCCGTCTTGCCTGCTCGGCCGGCGTCCGCCGCTCGTAGCTTCGTTGCGCCGTTAGTTCCAGCAACCCTGAGAACGATTGTAGCACCGTGCCCCCTGGCTCCATTGCTCGCCGCTCATCGCGCCGTCGGTGCCAACATTGCCGGCAACAGTTGTAACACTGCAGATGCTGGTTGTAGCATCAACGTCGCTTCGGAAGAATCACTGGGCCATCTGGGTCATTGGTACAAGCCACCGAATCACGTCGTCGCCGCTGCCGGTCGCGGCAGGGAAGCTGCATGCTGCAGCTGTCATATATGTCAACACTGGCAGCGACGACCACCGGCAATGGGTACGGCGTGGCTTAAAAAATGATGCGGTGACCACGAGTTGCACGTTTGCTGGAACCGGCATCATGGGGTGCTGCAACCGTTAATGGCAGAAGCTTCCACCGGCGATGGAAAAGCTGCAATTGCGACTGGACAAAAGCACGCCGGTGATCGCAAATGCTACTACTGGCATGGCAGAAGCTGCAATCGGCAACAAGAAAAGCTACAACCCGCGGCCAAAAAAGTTGCCATGGGTGACAGGGGATGGCGAGACGAAGATGCTACAACATTTTTTGCTGGAAACGGTGATGCGAAAAGCTACAACCCCACGGTGAAAAAGTTGCGACCAGTGACCAGCAGGGGGACGAGACGAAGCTGCTACAACGGTTGTAGCACCGCCGGTTGCAGCTTTCCTGTCATCGTCTCCAGCACCGCGGGATGCCGTTTGTAGCATCCCAACATCTGCGGTTGTCGTTGCATTGATGGCTGCCGGTGGGCGTCGTCGTCGAGCAAAGCCTTCCAATGATGACACCAACGTCGCAACACTGTGCGTCTCTGTGTCGCAGCTAAGCCGTCGCAACATAAATGGCCGGTGGTGGCGCGCGAGACCCCGTGCAGCAGCTTTCGAGGCAGAGAGGGAGGAGAGACAGTTGTAGCATCGCCAGAAACGGTTGCAACTCTAGGGCACGTGGTTGTAGCTTCGGCAGTACATGGTGGTAGCATTCGTCGACGACGGCATTGCCGGTTGCAACTCTTCTGTGCATGGTTGTAGCATAGCGAGAGCTGGTCGTATCTCATGCTATACATGGTTGTAACATTCACCGACGACGTCGTTGGCGCATGCAGCTCCTGGTGTGCACGGTTCCAGCATGCGGTCACCGCGGCCGCACCTCTGCCGTCGGCCGGTTGTAGCTCATGTATGCACGGTTGTAGCACGCGGTCACCGCGGGCCGCAGCTTCGGTGTGCACGGTTCAATCATGTGGTCACCGTGGTCGTAGCTCCTCCGTCACAAGCCCCTACGCGCGGCGCGTCTCTTGGTGGTGGCAGCAGGTTTGACTCCTCGGGTGCTCATTCATGGCGTCTCCTATTTGCCGGCACCGGCCCTTGTTGGTGCACGCGCGGTTGACAGAGAGACGGGGGCAGGAGGGGCTCATCCATGGGGTGGGACAGAGAAAGGAGACAGGGGATTAGGAGAAGACAATATGACGAGTGGCTGGGAGTGATTGGGGAAGAGATAAGAGTCGCATGCGTGGCCATGTGATTTTCCTCCATCGCGTGGCTCGTGTTTGACCGGCGTAATTTTTGGCCGGTCCACCGTATTGAAACGTTTCCCTTTTGTTAAGGTAGTAGAGACGATTAAAGAGTGATTTAAAGGAAATAATCTAATCTTATTTTTTTAGGGATATGATTTTTTTACAAAAGTAGTGCAATCCCTTTGAAGAATCAACAAGTTGATAGCACACTGATCTGATCTAGTGACAGAAAAAATGAATGAAATGGAGTGAAAGTGGGCGTACAAGGGTTAAGCAGAAACGATTAAAGGCCAAGTTGGGGGTGCATCGGAGAGTGTGTGAGCAGCGGAGCAGAGCAGAGCAGAGTAGAGCAGGGCAGGGTGGTGATGTTGAACTGCGGTCAAAGGAGCGAAGTGGCGTGAGCGGATCACGCCATCCGCAGTCTTTTCCTCCCATTGTCTGCACGCGATTCGGCTGCTGCTGCTGCTGCTCGATCGATCGCAACCTCCTTTCCGCCCACGCTTCCAATTCTCGCACTCCTTTACACCGTCTTTCGGCCCTAGTCTAGCACTCTTGTGCTTCATTAGCTAGCTATACCTACTACATGTACTAGTACGTGCCTGTAAGCGGGCCCGCGGAATCAGAGAGAGAGATTGCGAGTTATGGATGCTTGATCTCTACTGTACTAATACGGCATGTGGTCCTACCCGTCATCCACGGGGGGTGGCGCTTCGACCGTCTGGTTGGACTGGACTGGTGCAAGAGTGCAAGACAAGCATGTACAAACAGATGGCCGCTTTAGGCCAACTTCACCACGCGACCCTAAATGGACGTCTGTTTTGTCGAATTATATTCGTTTGGATAGGGCGATGGGGTTGTGTCGGGGTCTGTCCTGGGATGCAGTGGTCGTGCGCCCAGCGCGCGGACGCATCCCGGCCGCATTCTGTCCGCGTACAGTTTTCTTTGCAAGTCCTTAACTTGTTTTCATCATTCATTTTCGGTACATGAAAAATACATCATCATAGTTTGACTAGTAAAGCAAGACCAAAAAAACAAGAACAACAAGAATACATTTTAGAAGATACCCTACTTACATAACTGCTTCTTTGAGTTGGGTTAGGGCCTTCTCGATGCACTCATTGTTGATATGTGGAGGAGGCTCGATCTGGCATCCTCCTTTCTTCTTCAAGCCAGAAGTCGATGTTGCTTCCTCACACCTAGTCTCGTGTCTAGCCTCTAATCTAGCAACAAGTGCACTTGTCTCATCTACAGCCTCTATACTATCTAAAAGTGCACGAACATGTACTAATTTTCGCTCTATCAATATATCGATGTACTCTTCTTCTCAATACCAAAACTTGCATCTATGCTACACAATAAAATTTGTAGTTAGCATAACTAGTCAAAATTAGAGCACAAACCGAAACTAAAAAGAGCACATACCCCATCATTTAAGCACTTGATGAACACCCATCTGGGATGTTCCGGCGTTGTAGACACGCGGCGCACGACCATCCTTGGGCAGTGGTCGCACGTAATGACTGACAACGGTGCGCCGGCGAGCTTTTGGACAAGCACCGAGCCCGGCCGACCGCCATTCGTGTATTTGCCGGCGGACCACCGACGGTGCAGATCCGAGCGGCTAGAGGAGGAGCCACTGCCTGCATGTGGCCTTGCGGCCCTGCCAGGGCCTTCCAGCGAGGTGCCGGGCCTCCCACAGCCGGGCGACCTCAAGACCGACTGGATCCGCCCCAAATCCGGGCGGCGGGTGCGCAAACCAAGTGGCCGTGGTTGGGTAGCTCGGCGGCGCCAAGGGGAAGGGGCTGGGCGAGCGCGCGTCCGAACTGCCCGGCTGCAATGGCAGCGGCGACAGCAGCGAGGGGAAGAGTGGGGAAAAGTGGAGGAGGGTGCGGCCGGAGGGAAGGAGGGGGGCGGATAGAAAAAGGACTGCTCTGTGCCACCGACGGGCGGGCCAGGGAAGGACACGCGCAGACGGCCTGCTCGTCTGCGTGGTGTGCGTTTCACCCCAAAAGCGGCGCAAACTTGGGCCGCGAATGGATCGAAAACGGACATAAAACGAATAAAAGTCCATTTACTCCCGCGCGCTAGGACATCCCGTTTGTCCGTTTTACCCCAAACGGACGGGAACGGACAGAATAGGGTCGCGTGGTGGAGTTGACCTTACTTGCTCTGATGTGATGTATCCCTCTCCTCTCCTCTCCTAGTTTTGGCTGGACGTATACCTACCGTTACGGTTGCCAAATGGGAGAACCTCTCCTTGGCCATTTCTTTCGATAGTTGATTGATAGAGTAATGCTGTTTTGGTCATTTTGTTTGAGAAAACTCAAAACGTCTTCAAATTTTACCACAATATGTTCCTACATAGCACCGTCTTCAAATTAACTTTTGGGGCATCAGCAGCTAGCTAGTCCTAGGAGTAGCTAGGTATAGAAGAAGGAAGGAAGGAACGGACCGTGACTTGATGACATTGCTTTTTTGTGCTCCTGGGCAGTGCGCAAGCTCGGTGGCTGCAGGTACTTTTGGTGGCTGGACTGCGCTCCGGCCGGGCATGCAGTGGCTTTTCTTGTTTGCGAGGGAGGTCCGCCATGCACGCGAGCCTGACACACCGGAATCGGATGGATGGATGGATCGATCGCGTGGTGGCATTCTCCGGGTCGCCCATCGATGCCACCCTTTTGACGCCTTCCGCTTGTGCGCTTGCGACATAAAGGCCAAGGTCCCGTCTTTCCCTTTCCCTTGCCTTTCCTTTCCTTTCCGTCCCAATTAAAAGCTAGTACTACTAGTATAGCTAGGCCGTGGTCGTCGTAGCGTTGCATGGCATGGCATAGAGGCATAGATAGCATTAGCGCTTCGAGAACCGAATCAGCAGACCAGATTAGATGAGACCAGGCCACGCATGCATGCATGCACCCACGCTCACCGGCCGGCCCTTCATTATTTTTCCTTCTTTGCCTCCAGCATACTACTACGTTGCTTTTGGTCGCTTCCGCTTGGCCCCTTCTCCTTCGCCGGCATGCTGCAGCTACACATGCATGCGCGACCTGCTGACCTCATCTCACCTTTGCATTTAAGCTTCACTCTGTTACGTTAATTAAGGGGCTGTTTGGTTCCTAGCCACACATTGCCAGACTTTACCACACCTAACCTTAGGCAAGTTTGACCAAGTTAGGTAGATGTTTGGTTCTAGCCACACTTGAGACAAGGAATTTTTTATGAGCAGTGAACCCCACATGTTATAGACACAAAAAGTGTGGCAAGATTTCCTTAGGCAAGCCAAAGTATGGCTAACAATTTGAGCAACCCAAGTAAGGCAAGTGTGACAAATGTGACAAAAATCATGTGACAACATATGGCAAAAATAGTCACGATCCAAATAGCCCCTAAGACTCTAGCCGTCTGCTTCATAAACGTCTATTTTCTCAAACATAGCACTAAGCGGTTACAACTTTTTTACAAGGGTAAGGGCATCTCCAACACCAACCCACAAAAAACCTTCTGCGTCCGTCCACGGACACGGATGTGGGAGGCAGCCATCCAGCCGTAGCCGCATACATCCGGCCTTCTGAATTTTTTCCCCGGTCCGCACGAACAAGTAGCCGCATGCAAAGAACACAAAAATTCAAATAGCCGCATGCAGCACTAGCTTAAATTTAAAAAAGTTTAAATATTTTACATCCCAACATTGTTGTCCCCTTTCACCGCTTACTGATGCTCAATCAGATCCTCCTTAAATTGCTCGTGAGTTGGTCAATGCCAAATTTGTTGACGCATTTGAATAAACTCCTCAACTGTGACCGGATTTTGGTCCGGAAGTTGGATAGGATCACCCATGTTCTCAAATTCCATAGCTGCGGCAGCATCATCGCCCTCATCCTTGACGGTCATGTTGTGCATGATCACACAACATGTCATCACCTCCCACAAGGTCTCCGGATCCCATTATGTTGTGGGTCCACGAACAACTGCAAGACGGTCCTGGAGAACTCCAAATGCCCTCTTGACATCCTTTCTAGCTGCTTCTTGTCTTTGAGCAAAGTGAGACTTTTTCTGGCCAACTGGGTTTGAGATGGTCCTCGCAAAGGTAGCCCATGGAGGATAGATACCGTCAACCAGATAGTAGCCCATGTTGTACTCATGTCCATTGACAGTATAGTGAAAGGAGGACCTTTTCGTTCAGCCAGCCTCGCAAAGAACGACAATCGTTGCAGCACATTGATGTCATTGTGCGCCCCGGGCATGCCAAAGAAAGCGTGCCAAATCCAAAGATTCTATGATGCAACTACTTCAAGAATGATGGTGGGCTTCTTAACATGACCCTATATTACCCTTGTGAAGCCTTCGGGTAGTTCTTTCATTTCCAATGCATGCAGTCAAGAGATCCAAGCAAACATGGCCACCCTCTTACTTCTAAGATTGCCAGAAGCCTCTCGGTGTCTGCCACAGTTGGTTCCCTCAGGTACCGAGGTCCGAACACCTCGACCATGGCAGTTGCAAACCTGACCATGGCATCTCCGCATGTGCTCTCAGACAACCGTAGGTACTTGTCCCACGAATCAGCGGTCGTGCCATATGCAAGCATCCGGAGTGCGACCATGCACTTATGGTAACCAGATAAGCCAATCGTCCCCACGACGTCCTTCTTCAGGATGAAGTAGTTGTTGGGAAACATAGCATGCAATTTTTTAAAAAAAATTCCTACGCTCACACAAGATCTATCTAGGGGATGCATAGCAACGAGAGGGAGGGGTGAGTGCGTCCACGTACCATTGTAGACCGAAAGTGGAAGCGTTTGACAACTCGATTGATGTAGTGGAACTTCTTCTAGATCCGACCGATCAAGCACCGCACGTACGGCACCTCCGAGTTCTGCACACGTTCAGCTCGATGATGTCCCTCGTGCTCTTGATCCAGCAAAGGTGTCGAGGAAGAAGATGAGTTTCATCAGCACGACGGTGTGGTGAAGTGATCCGTGTAGGGCTTCGCCTAAGCACTACGAAGATATGACCAGAGGCGTAAACTGTGGAGGAGGGCGTCGCACACGGCTAACAATTGTTGGTGTGTGTTCTAGGCGCCCCCTCCCCATGTATATATAGGTGGGAGGGGGAGGGGAACAAAGCCTTGGGGCGCCCCAAGTAGGAGGAGTCCTATTTGGGGGCCTATTCCAACTCGCCCCCTACCATATTTGCCGAAAGGGAAAAGGAAGAGATGGGAGAGGAAAGGAAGGGGGAGACCGACTCCCCCCCTTTCCTTCTTCCACTTGGCCAGCGGCTTAGGAGGGGTGCGCCAGCCCCTTATGGGCTGGTGTACCCCTTCCCCTTTGGCCCATGTGGCCCATTAACCTCCCGGGGTGTCCGGTAACCCCTTCAGTGCTCCGATAAATATCTGATACACTCCGGAACACTTCCAGTGTTCGAATACTATCGTCCTATATATCAATCTTTACTTCTCGACCATTTCCACAGTCCTTGTCATGTCCGTGATCTCATCCGGGACTCCGAAGGACATTCGTTCACCAAATCACATAACTCATATAATACTAAATCATCATCGAACGTTAAGCGTGCGGACCCTACGGGTTCGAGAACTATGTAGACATGACCGAGACACCTCTCTGGTCAATAACCAACATTGGAACCTGGATGCTCATATTGGTTCCTACATATTCTACGAAGATCTTTATCGGTCGAACCGTAATGACATCATATGTTATTCCCTTTGTCATCGGTATGTTACTTTCCCGAGATTCGATTGTCGGTATCTTCATACCTAGTTCAATCTCGTTACCGGCAAGTCTCTTTACTTTTTTCGTAATACATCATCCCGCAACGAACTCATTAGTCACTTTGCTTGCAAGGCTTCTTATGATGTGTATTACCGAGAGGGCCCAGAGATACCTCTCCGATACTAGGAGTGACAAATCCTAATCTCAATCTATGCCAACCCAACAAACATCTTCGGCGATACCTGTAGAGAATCTTTATAATCACCCAGTTACGTTGTGACTTTTGATAGCACACAAGGTATTCCTCTAGTATTCAGGAGTTGCATAATCTCATAGTCAAAGGAATATGTATATGACACAAAGAAAGCTATAGCAGTAAAACTGAACGATCAATATGCTAAGCTAACGGATGGGTCTTGTCCATCACATCATTCTCCTAATGTTGTGATCCCATTCATCAAATGACAACACATGTCTATGGTTAGGAAACTTAACCATCTTTGATTAACGAGATAGTCTAGTAGAGGCTTACTAGGGACACAGTGTTTTGTCTATGTATCCACACATGTATCAAGTTTCCGGTTAATACAATTTTTCTAACTTGAATAATAAACATTTATCATGAATTAGGGAATATAAAATAATAATTTCATTATTACCTCTAGGGCATATTTCCTTCAGTCTCCCACTCGCACTAGAGTCAATAATCTAGATTACATTGTAATGATTCTAACACCCATGGAGTCTTGGCGCTGATCATGTTTTCCTCGTGGAAGAGGCTTAGTCAACGGGTCTACCACATTCAGATTCGTATGTATTTTGTAAATCTCTATGTCTTCCTCCTTGACTTGATCACGGATGGAGTTGAAGCGTCTCTTGATGTGTTTGGTTCTTTTGTGAAATGGTCACAAAAGATTTTCATTGGACCCGATGCACTAGGTATTACACCTAGATCGGATATGAACTCCTTCATCCAGACTCCTTCATTTGCTGCTTTCGAAGAAGCTATGTATTCCTCTTCACACGTAGATCCCGCCACGACGCTCTGCTTGGAATTGCACCAACTGACAGCTCCACCATTCAATATAAATACGTATTCGGTTTGTGACTTAGAGTCATCTAGATCAGTGTCAAAGCTAGCATCGACCTAACCATTTACAACGAGCTCTTTGTCACCTCGATAGACGAGAAACATGTCCTTAGTCCTTTTCAGGTACTTCAGGATGTTCTTGACCGCTATCCAGTGATGCACTCCTAGATTACTTTGGTACCTCCCTGCCAGACTTATAGCAAGGCACACATCAGGTCTCGTACATAGCATAGCATACATGATAGAACCTATGGCTGAGGCATAGGGAATGACTTTCATTTTCTCTCTATCTTCTATAGTGGTCGGGCATTGAGTCTGACTCAATTTCACACCTTGTAACGCAGCCAAGAACCCTTTCTTTGGCTGATCCATTTTGAACTTCTTCAAAACTTTATCAAGGTATGTGCTTTGTGAAAGTCCTATTAAGCGTCTTGATCTATCTCTATAGATCTTGATGCCTAATATATAAGTAGCTTCACCGAGGTCTTTCATTGAAAAACTTTTATTCAAGTATCCTTTTATGCTATCCAGAAATTCTACATCATTTCCAATTAACAATATGTCATCCACATATAATATTAAAAATGCTACAGAGCTCCCACTCACTTTCTTGTAAATACAGGCTTCTCCGAAAGTCTGTATAAAACCACATGCTTTGATCACCTCATCGAAGTGTATATTCCAACTCCGAGATGCTTGCACCAGTCCATGGATGGACCGCTGGAGCTTGCACACATTGTTAGCACCTTTAGCATCGACAAAACCTTCTGGTTGCATCATATACAACTCTTCTTCAAGAAATCCATTAAGGAATGCAGTTTTGACGTCCATTTGCCAGATTTCATAATCATAAAATGCGGCAATTGGTAACATGATTCGTACAAACTTAAGCATCGCTACGGGTGAGAAAGTCTCATCGTAGTCAACTCCTTGAACTTGTCGAAAACCTTTCGTGACAAGTCAAGCTTTGTAGATAGTAACATTACCATCAGTGTCAGTCTTCTTCTTGAAGATCCATTTATTCTCTATGGATCGCCGATCATCGGTCAAGTCAATCAAAGTCCTCACTTTGTTCTCATACATGGATCTCCTATCTTAGATTTCATGGCCTCAAGCCATTTATCAGAATCTGGGCTCATCATAGCTTCTCCATAGTTCGTAGGTTCGTCATGATCTAGTAACATGACTTCCAGAACAGGATTACCGTACCACTCTGGTGCGGATCGTGCTCTGGTGGACCTACAAGGTTCAGTACTAACTTGATCTAAAGTTTCATTGATCATTATCATAGCTTCCTCTCTAGTTGGTGTAGGCATCACAGGAACGGTTTTTTGTGATGAGCTACTTTCCAATTCGAGAGAAGGTACAGTTACCTCATCAAGTTCTACTTTCCTCCCACTCACTTCTTTCGAGAGAAACTCCTTCTCTAGAAAGGATCCATTCTTAGCAACAAAGATCTTGCCTTCGGATCTATGGTAGAAGTTGTACCCAATTGTTTCCTTAGGGTGTCCTATGAAGATGCACTTCTCCGATTTTGGTTCGAGCTTATGAGGCTGAAGCCTTTTAACATAAGTGTCGCAACCCCAAACATTAAGAAACGACAGCTTAGGTTTCTTGCCAAACCACGTTCATACGGTGTCGTCTCAACAGATTTAGACTGGTGCCCTATTTAACGTGAATGCAACTTGTCTCTAATGCATAACCCCAAAATGATAGTGGTAAATTGGTAAGAGATCATAAGTATCTGTTGGGGAACGCAGTATTTAAATTTACCTTGATCACGCAAGATCTATCTAGGAGATGCATAGCAACGAGAGGGGAGAGTGTGTCTATGTACCCTCGTAGACCAAAAGCGGAAGTGTTTAGTAACGCGGTTGATGTAGTCGAACGTCTTTGCGATCCAACCGATCCAAGTACCGAACGTACGGCACCTCCACGATATGCACACGATCAGCTCGATGACGTCCCTCGAAGTCTTGATCTAGTTGAGGCCGAGGGAGAGTTCCATTAGCACGACGGCGTGGTGACAGTGTTGATGAAGTTACCGACGTAGGGCTTCGCCTAATTGAAAGTGCGTTATATCGACTAGAGGGGGGGTGAATAGGCGATTTTTATGAAAGTCTTCAAAACTTGGGAGTTATGAAGACAACCAGTGAAGATTATGCCTATTACTATGCAGCGGAAGTTAGATTACACTAGGCCAGCCATGGTCATGTATTCAATAGAGTGAAAGCACAGTGACAAACAGCTTCAGTGTAATAAGGATCAAGTAGGAAGAAGTTATGAAGCCAAACAGATCATGCATTCACGTTGTGAAGACAAATGATAAAGCAAGCACGCAATGACTTCACAATGAGTAACAGCAAGAGAAGGAAGTGAAGATGAAACCAGTGACTCGTTGAAGACAATGATATGTTGGACCAGTTCCAGTTGCTGTGACAACTGTACGTCTGGTTGGAGCGGCTAGGTATTTAAACCTTAGGACACACAGTCCCGGACACAGTCCTGAACACACAGTTCAGACACCAAGTCCTCACCGTATTCTCCTTGAGCTAAGGTCACTTAGTCCTCGCCCAATCACTCTGGTAAGTCTTCAAGGTAGACTCCTAAACCTTCACAAACTTCGTTCACTGGCAATCCACAATGTCTCTGAATGCTCTGAATGCGAACGCCTAACCGTCTGGAGGATTCACAGTCCTCAAGGTGTTAATAAGTTCTTCAGATCACACAGACAAGAAGACTTAAGTGTGGCCCAATTTGCTCTTGCTCTGGGTGGGTAGGGGCTTTTTCCTCACTAGGAATTTTCTCTCAAAGGCTTCGAGTGGGTGCTCTCAACGACAAAAGCCGTGCAACTGAAATCTGAGCAGCCCAACCGTTTGTTGTGGGGTGGGCTAATTTATAGCCCACTTGGCAACCCGAACCTGATTTGTCCGAAATGACCCTGGTCACTAAGGAACTGACACATGTCTCAACGGTCAGATTTCGAACTCTCATGGAAACTTTACTTGGGCTACAAGCAAAGTTGACTTGTCCGGCTCTGGACAAGATTCGCTCTCATTGTCTTCACTCGAAGACATAGGTTTTTGATTTAGGCATCACTTCAGTCATTCTGACTGGTTCTCCTGGACCCCACTTAACAGTATGGTGTTCCTATGACTCAACACAAATAAAAAAGAACTACGAAAGATTAACGTCTTCGAGTTCCATAGGCTTCATAACGTGTCTTCTGTTGTCATAGTCTTCAATGTGAATATCTTCATATACCACCTTTGACTTCAATGTCTTCATACATTTTTAGGGGTCATCTCTGGTAGTAAAACCGAATCAATGAGGGACTTCTACCTGTGTTTTCCTGCAATTCTCACAAACACATTAGTCCCTCAACTAGGTTTGTCGTCAATACTCCAAAACCAACTAGGGGTGGCACTAGATGCACTTACAATCTCCCCCTTTTTGGTGATTGATGACAAACTAGTTGAAGTTTTCAACGGGGAATATAAAGTGTGAAGTCTGTAAAGGAATTGTCTTCATAAGTTGCAAGAGCTCCCCCTGAAGATGTGCATGTAAGTTAATTTGCTTTTGGAATGCAAATGCACATGGCAGGTTGTACTTGTGGAGATCAGCTTCAGCTTATGATGACAATCCACTATGCATGTGAAAGTATATGAAGATAATGACATGCATAATGGAAAATGGACGTCTGCAGAATGAGAAGAGTGCGGAATTTATCGTCACACGTGCGGAATTTATCTTCGCAAACAGAGTGGTAAACAAGTAGCAGACGACCATCGAGTTTTCGTGTTTACAACTCAAAAGAACCAAATGAAGCAAAACAAGAGTTGCAAACACGAAGCAAGTATAACAAAACAAGGCACCCGCCCATATTGACCCGCTTGAAGACTGTAAACATCATATGCTTCTCCCCCTTTTGTCAGGAATGACTAAAAAGGTTTGAAGACATAGAGATTTCTACGTGTTCCCAGGCGCAGCAGGGTCGGTGGAGTTTTTCGGCGGTGCAGAGCTTTGAGGTGCTGAAGCGGGTGGTGGTGAAGTAGCATCATCATCGTCATCAATGATCCTAGCAGTGACGGTGGCAGCAGATGAGGAATACTCAGAGTCTTCAAGTGACGGTGTATTGCGCATCACAGCCCTCCAAGGAGGTGTGGTGTCAAATTTGAAGCGCTCTGTGAAGCCATCCTCTTCAAGTTCAGCTTCAGTGCAGATCATTGAGAGCCCTTTCCACGTACGACGGCAAGTCTCATGTGTAACGAAGGCATTCTTGGTGGCCAGGTTTCGAAGACGATTGACATCCACCAAGAGGCTCTTCATCTGACGTTTCAGCCAGTCGTGATGCCTATCTTGCTTTTGGTGAAGGGCCACAAGAAGCTCTCGGTCAGTGAGGACACGAGCACGCTTCTTGGGTCTTGGAGCGTTTGTGCTATCTGTGGCTTCAGTTGATGCTGGTGCACGTGTAGTGGCAGCCATCGGATAGACCCTGGACATGGCTTCAACACCTTCAACATTCTGCGTGAAGCTCTGGTGTTCGGCATTCTGAAGACTTATTGGTTGCTTGGCAGGCTCAGGGTATATTGCTTCAACAGAGGTGTCCACATCTGGCAAGAAGATCCGATGGTTGCGGGCTGAGGGCTGATATGAAGTTGTAGAGTGAATCTTGATCAGCCTCATAACCCAAGGAGCATAAAACTTCAAACCAAAGAGATCTGAGCCGGATGCTGCAAGTTGGCGTATAAAGAGATCCTGTGCGTTGAAGCATTTGCCATGCAGAATACAGAAGATGAGAGTCTTCATTGCTCCTTCAACCTTGGCATATGGAGAGTGCCCCTTAATGGGCCATAGAGTCCGCCTGACGATGTGATATATGGTTCTGGGCAGGTACTCTAAGTCTTCAACGAAGAACTCAGTTGGATAGGGTGCATCCTGAGGCAATGGCTTCATCATTGAGAGCATCTGACTCATATTTGGCTCAGGACGCTGAAATATGCTCTCAATTGCTTCAGCATGGGGTTGGCAGCCTTCTTCGAAGAATTCGCCAGGAGTGGGAAGGCCGGTAAGCTCAATGATATCGAAAGCATTGGCTTCATGATGGATATTGCCGGTCATCCACTCCAGGACCCAAGTCTTCGGATCTCTGTTGTAGCCTTTGATATGCAGGGTGGCATAGAACTGGAGCAGAAGCTCTTCATTCCAGTGCTCTTCATCGGTGATAAACGGCAGCAGACCCACTTGCTTGAAGCAATCCAGTGCGTCTTCCAGGCTAGGCAGGCCAGCAACAGCTTCAACCTCAAGGCGCTTGTGAGGAAAGATGCGGCCTTGGTTGTACAGGATGCATGAATAATAGCTGCGCTGTTGATAGCTCCAGAACCTATCTGATACAATCCGTTCCCTTGAATAAGGGTTCTTGGAGCTGTTGAAAAATGTGTTGTCTGCCCTGAAGCTGTTGATGTTGAAGGAGCCAGGAGCTGATGCAGGACCTGGGAACCTTGGCAGTCGTGGGATCGGCTTCTGGACCTGGGGCCTGTACGCAACATGATAATTGAATTGGGGACCGGCAGCAGACTCAGGCACAGAAGATTCAGGAGCAGTAGCTTCAGTGTCTTCTGAAGCTGTTGTTGGGGAGGGCTCCACATTTGCTTCGGCGTTGTTTGTGGTAGCCTCAACATTTGCAGCCTCCACACGTGTAGTGGGAGGGACGAACTTAGGCACGTTCTCCTGGAGAACTGCTTCTTGTTGGTGCGGGGGAGTTGGAGCTTGTGGTATTTCTGCATGCTCTTCGGCTGATGCAGCCGGAATGTCGTCAGCCTGAGCCCTTGGCCCTTTGCGAAGCCTACGGAATATAGGCGACGCCGGTGGAGTTGCAGTGGGCTGGGGCTCATTATCTTCCTCCTGTGGGCGATCTGCCCACGATGCATCTTGTGTGATTGGCGTCAATGGACGACCAATGCTGATCAGTTCGCTTGTCTCAAGCTGAGGAAGGGCTGCATCACCTTGGACATTGTCTTGGAGACCAATGTCTTCAGCAACGTTGGGGTCGGCTGCTGGAATGTCTTCAGCGTGCGGAGCCTCTATGAAAGCAGGCTCATGCACTGTTAACTGACGATCTGCGTCAGGATAGCGGACGGAGAGGGGTTCAACTATCAAGGGCTCTGTGGGAGCAGCCCGAGATTTCTTGGTCTTGCGCTTTTTGATGGTGGGGTCAGAAGGAGAGGCTTCAGAGTGTTTCCTCTTCCTAGCTTCAGCCTCTGCAGTCCGTGTCTTCTTGAGTTTTGAGGCGGTTGATCGACTCTTTGGCTTCGAGCCAGTCGTTGCAGTGGGGAAGACAATCGGAGCAGTTTCTGACCTTGGCGCCTCTGGTTCAGGCACGCAGGCTTCTTTTTCTTCTTCGCGGCCACCCTGTGGTCAATGCTGGGACGCCCAAGTGCCTTGCGCTTCTCGGCCTCATTGTAGGCCTGCACGCAGCGATCAGCCAGAGTCTTCATGCGCTCTCGCGAGCCTTGAGCTTCGGCACGCGTCTTCAGAAAGTTCTCTTTCAGCTCGTGCATCATGATCTTGAAGTTTTTCACTTCTTGCACGCTGAGCTTGGCCACGTGCTTCTTGAACTGAGCCTTTTCAAAATCAATTTTCTGCTTCAGTTCAACAATGCGCTGGGCTATTACAAGTTCTGAAGCAATTGCTCCTTGAAAGGCAACGCTGAGGCCTATGGGCAGCTGCAGATCGTCGAAGCTGATGTCTGGTGAGGCAAACCATTCATCGATGAAGTTGTGGATGATGGCGGCATCAAACGGAGGCAGATTGTTGAAGATTTCAGCCTCCTCCTTGCTCTTGATGAGCTGCTCAAGAGCGTCATCTCCAAGATCTTCATCGCTTGATAGATCAATGGTTTCGCAGCGCAGAACGGCAGCAGCTGTGAGCTCTTTGCCTGTGTGCGGCTGAGGCTTCTTGGCTTCTTGGGGCTTGGAGACTTGTGATAAGTCTTCAGACTGCACACTGGCTTCAGGAGGTGCAGTTGCCAATGGCTTCGCTCTTGAGATTTTGGGAGAAGCGGCTGGCTTTGAAGCTTTTGGCTTCTTTTGCTTTGGCTTCGGCGCAGCAGGGGCGTCATCAGACTCAGTATCTGCTGGAGGGTCATTCACGGCAGTCCCTTGGACTAGGATGCGGGTGATGAGGCCTGCAAGATTGGCATACGGCCCGATAATATTGGGATCGGCGTCGCGTGTGCCATCTGCCCTTGGTTCAGAGGGACCAGGGTTGAAGTCTAATCCTGGCTTCTTCTTGTTTTGCTTTGCAGAGTTCTGAGCAAATTGGAAGTTGCGCTTGAACAGATTGTCATCGCGACACTAGAGAAGTGATGACGGATGTGCTTCAGCTGGCTGTGGTCCTCTCACCATGCATGGATAGAAGCCTTGAGCAATGGCTTCGTCTCTGGACCTGGGTACGAGATTTTTGTATAATATGTCTCCCCACGGTCTCTTGATGGCACACTTTTCGGCATACTCCTGAGTGACGAAGCGATATTGAAACCATTTCTCTGCCCAATATCTTCGAATCCATTGGATTCGTGTCTTGCGCTGACCATAGCTTTCTTCAGGATCAGTTTTGTACATCTCTGCCAATTCATCAGGCAGATCTTTGGACGTTCCACCACGTCTTGTCTGCCTCCCTTCCTTGCTGCTGTTTCTGAAGCCATGAATCTTAACTTGGAAGGCTTCAAGATGTTCAAAGTCTTCAAAGGCTTCCTTTTGCTTGACCAACAAGAACTGGCTTCAGGAGAGTTGATGTGATGCTGCAAGTACTCTGCAAATGAATGCAGACTATGAGAACCAAGTGATTCTCCCACGGACATGTACCTGTGACAGCATTAAGGTGCGAGGGAAGGGGAAGAGGTCATATGCATTCTCAGAATATTTTGAAGATAAATCGGTTTAGAAGACATTGACCTCATAGTGCGAAGACATTCACTCATAGATAAGAAGTTGGTTCCAGATTTGTACGAACCCACAGATCAGTACAAGTGAGGAATCTAACTACTTCGTAATGCACAAGTGAATATTCTAGGCAGGTTATGAGATGCAGACTGCGAGAGATGTAACTTGTGAGAGCAGAAACTTCTTATGGCAGAAAGTGACTGAACTATAGGATCAAGAGAGGCTGTAAAAGGAGGTTTTATTTACCACACTTGGAACTGCTAGACGAAGTGGGAGTTGAGGCCGAGCAGTTCGATCCTCCGTGCCCTAACTTGGCGACGGAAGACACCTACAGCGACGGCGGAGAGAGCGATGTCCGCTGTCGGCGTGAAAACGGCGTCGGAGAGGTTGCGGCAGTGAAGCGCTTCGTCACCGGCGTCGTCGAGAGCTAGCGGTGGCGCTAGGGTTCGTGCGAGGGTGGAAGAAGAGATAATGACCGCAGTGAATCGTGTATTTATAGGGATAGAGGCGGCACTGCGCTATTACTCAGGTGCCCCTGGCGATTCGCATCTGAACAGCACGTGGCCATCATGCGGTATTTTGGGGGCAGTTCCACATCCCACGCACGCCTTGATTGTCGGGTGTCGTTCCTACTTCTTCGGATTTCTTGTGGATGAATGAGCATTGAAAACGGTTTTGAAGTTTGTCTCTGTGTCTTCTGCTGACAAGGATGCAGAGAAGACACTCGACAGTTTCAATAGAATGCATACGACTTGGAGAGATAGAGTTTGAGGTAGAAAGCATGGAGAGGTTAGGGTCCGATCACATTCACTTAGTTCAAAAGATTCAAACAAGAAGACATAGCTATAAGTGAATGCTGTAGAGGACAGAACACCAGTACATATATATATCTATATAATCAACGCAGTGAAGATAATCATGAAGACATATTGAGATTGAAGCCAAACCAAATGTGAAGACATTGCGAGGTAACGCCATGAGTGAAACACTTCAAAATATTGGTGGTGGCATTACCCACCGTATAGGAAGTATTAGACCCAGACACGGCGCACAATTATCGTGGCGCTCCGAAGTCAAATTCCACATTAATGGATTCACACTTAGAATGTATGTCTTCATTGATTGAAGATATACGTTACTTCGTGTGTTGCACATCTAAATCATCAATATGCATAAGTGTTAGGATGTGTGCCTGATCACAGGACATTTGAGGATTCCAAGATATTTAGCTCACACCGTAACTTGCAAAACCTCTTCTCATCCAAGGGCTTGGTGAAGATATCTGCCAATTGCTCTTCAGTGTTGACGTGTATGATATCAATGTCTTCCTTCACAACATGATCTCTGAGAAAGTGATGGCAAATTTCAATGTGCTTAGTCTTCGAGTGCTGAACTGGGTTGTTGGCAATCTTGATGGCGCTTTCGTTGTCGCAGTAAAGTGGCACTTGCTTCAGATGAATGCCATAATCCTTGAGTGTTTGCTTCATCCACAGAAGCTGATCGCAGCAAGATCCAGCAGCAATATATTCAGATTCAGCAGTGGAGAGAGATACACAGTTCTGCTTCTTTGAAGACCAACATACAAGTGATCGTCCCAGAAATTGACATGTGCCTGATGTAGACTTGCGATCAACTTTGTCACCAGCATAATCAGCATCCGAAAATCCAACCAAATCAAACTCTGAGCCCTTTGGATACCATAATCCTAGAGTTGGGGTGTGAGCCAAATATCTAAGAATTCGCTTCACAGCTAAGTGATGCGACTCCTTTGGTGCCACTTGAAATCGAGCACACATGCAAACACTAAGCATGATATCTGGCCTAGATGCACATAAATAAAGCAAGGACCCAATCATGGAGCGGTATACCTTTTGATCGAACTCTTTACCATTGTCGTCAGGACCTAGATGATGTTTGGCTGGCATTGGTGTTGTGAAGCCTTTGCAGTCTTGCATACCGAACTTCTTCAGGCAATCTTTGAGATACTTCTCTTGAGATATGAAGATGCCATTGTGCTGTTGTCGGATTTGAAGACCAAGAAAGAACTTCAGCTCCCCCATCATGGACATCTGATATTGCTCTTGCATCATATATCCAAACTCTTCACTGTACTTCCGATTGGTGCAGCCGAAGATAATGTCATCCACATATATTTGGCACACAAACAGTTCACCATCGTATGTCTTCGTGAAAAGAGTGGGATCCAGGGAACCAGGTATGAAGCCTTTGCTCTTCAGGAAGTACTTGAGTGTATCATACCAGGCCCTAGGGGCTTGTTTGAGGCCATACAGTGCCTTGTTGAGCTTGTATACCATATCAGGATGTTTTGGATTTTCAAAGCCAGGTGGTTGTGCAACATACACTTCTTCTTCAATCTTGCCATTGAGAAAGGCACTTTTCACATCCATTTGATATAGAAGTATGTTATGATGATTTGCATAGGCCAGCAGTATGCGTATGGCTTCAAGCCTAGCCACAGGAGCAAAAGTTTCATCGAAGTCAATGCCTTCTACTTGAGTATATCCTTGAGCAACGAGACGAGCTTTGTTTCTGACAACTTGACCATGCTCATCTTGCTTGTTGCGGTATATCCATTTGGTGCCTATTATGTTGTGCTTCCGTGGATCGGGACGCTTAACTAGTTCCCATACATTATTCAGCTCAAACTGTTGAAGCTCTTCTTGCATAGCTTGAATCCATTCAGGTTCCATGAACGCTTCTTCAACTTTCTTGGGTTCTGATATTGAGACGAATGCAAAATGCCCACAGAAGTTTGCTAGCTGAGTTGCCCTTGAACGAGTGAGTGGACCAGGTGCATTGATGCTGTCAAGTATTCTGTCAATCTGCACTTCATTTGCAACACGAGGATGTATAGGGCGAAGAATTTGCTCTTGCTGATCTGCGTTGTTGTTTGGAGGAATGTCTTCATGCTGAGCATTGTCTTCATGTTGATCAGGTGCTGAGATGATGAGTTCTTCAGGATGAGCTTCAGAAGGCATAATCTCTCCAGTTCCCATAAGCTTGATTGATTCACTAGCTGGGACTTCATCTAGCACATTTGGCAGTTGCTCTCTTTGTGAACCATTTGTTTCATCAAACCGCACATCCACTGTTTCGACCACTTTGTAATGGAAGAGATTGAAGACTCTGTAGGAGTGTGAATCCTTTCCATATCCAAGCATAAAGCCCTCATGTGCTTTTGGTGCAAACTTTGAGGTGTGATGTGGGTCCTTGATCCAGCACTTTGCGCCAAATACTCTGAAGTAACTGACATTTGGCTTCTTGCCAGTTAGGAGTTCATAAGATGTCTTGTTCAGAAGCTTGTGAAGATAAACACGATTGATTGTATGGCATGCACTATCAATGGCTTCAGTCCAGAATTTTCTTGGAGTCTTGTATTCATCTAGCATTGTTCTGGCCATTTCAATGAGTGTTCTGTTCTTGCGTTCTACGACGCCATTCTGCTGTGGTGTGTACGGAGCTGAGAATTCATGTGTGATGCCCAAGGTATCAAGATATGTATCAAGGCCAGTGTTCTTGAATTCAGTGCCATTGTCACTTCTAATGTGCTTTATCTTGGCGCCAAAATTGTTCATAGCTCGATTGGCGAAGCGTCTGAAGACATCCGAAAAGATCCATGTGGAGCAGTTCGAAGGGTTGTGTAGTAGTCATGATTGTCTTCGAAGGATGTTTTGCCCTTGTCATCTTCCCTGCTTCACAGGCACCGCATAGATGATCTTTCTTGAACTTGATGCCCTCGATGCCTATGACGTGCTTTTTCTTCGCAAGGGTGTGGAGGTTCCTCATGCCATCATGCCCAAGCCTCCGATGCCAAAGCCAGCATTCTGAAGCTTTTGCAAGAAGACATACTGCAAGTTGTGGTCCTGCTGAGAAATCTACCATGTACAAATCACCTTTCCGATACCCTTCAAACACTAGAGATTTGTCAGATTCCATTAGCACCAGGCAGCGATATTTTCCAAACATTACAATCATATTCAGATCGCAAAGCATTGAGACAGACATTAAGTTGAAGCCAAGGGATTCAACAAGCATGACTTTATCCATGTGTTGATCCTTTGAGATTGCAACTCTACCTAGACCCAATACCTTACTTTTACCAGTGTCAGCAAATGTGATGTGGGCTCTTGTCGGATGGACGTAAAGTTGAGTCCATAAGAAGGCTTCTTCTGCCAGTCATGTGATTTGTACACCCACTGTCAATAATCCATTCTGAAGACTTTGAAGTCGCTGGTGTCGTACCCTACAGTGCAGTTAGGGGGATAGGCTTCACGAAGAGAATTGTGAAGCATAAACATTTGATGAACCAGTGGGTTATGAAAACTTAGATCCAGATTAGGACTAATAGGGAGAGTAGCATGCGATTCAGGAGCAAAGTACATAATGATGCCATTCGGGCATTTTATCTTGTGCCCTACAAGATTTTTAAGGTCCCCAGCAATAGCATCAGAAGATTTTGTTTTTCTGCTGGAGACCTTTCCCTGCAAAAGAGAGTTAAGCTTTCTTAACCACCCACATCTTCAAGGGTGGCTTAGAAGCAATAAGTCTAAGTGCAGCATCTGAGAATTTTGGCTTTGAAGCCTTAGCAAACAGTCTAGCAGGTGGACAATAATACTCATAGGAATAAGCAGAATAATTTTTGGTCACATGAGCACGATTCGATGAACCGCTCTCATATTCATATGCCTGAGTATAGTTTCCCTGCAAAATATTTGCGTTAGTGCGACTCAGGTGAGTCCTCTGTTTGTATGAAGCCGTTGGACCATATGAAGCCTTTGGTCTGAGGTTTGTCTTCTTTAAGTGAGGTGTCATGAAGACATTCACAGGAAGATTTTCCAGACACTTTTTCAGAACCCAGATCTTCTTCATAGGCGGTCCATTCCTGCAGTTAGTACCAATGTACCTGGCAAACACTTCACCATTCTGATTCTTAAACAGTTTATAGTTTGCATCAAAGGATTCATCAATGATAATGGGGTTAGCACAAGTGAAGCCAGATAAGTTGGATGGATCTGCTGAAAGTTCCTTTGCAGCAACCCATGTGGTTTTGGGGTACTGCTTAGGTTTCCAGTAAGAGCCATCTGCATTGATTTTCCTCACAAATCCAACACCCTCTTTCCTAGGGTTTCGATTCAGGATCTGCTTCTTGAGGACATCACATAGTGTCTGATGTCCTTTGAGACTTTTGTACATCCCTGTTTCAAGCAATGTCTTCAACATAGCATTCTCATCAGCAATAGCAGTGGTATCCTCAGCAGAGGGGTTAGTTACCACGTCAACAGTTGAAGATATTGCAACAGCAGTAGCAGTGGAACATTCAGCAACAGAATTAGCATTATCACGCTCAATGCATTTAAGACATGGTGGTTCAAATCCTTCCTGAGAGGGACTGATCTGTTCGGAGCGAAGTGAATCGTTTTCCTTTTGAAGATCTTCATGAGCCACCCTCAATTTCTCAAGTTCTTGCTTCCTTTGAAGATAATCATAGGAAAGCTTTTCATGAGTTGTTGAGAGAGTATCATGACGATCTTCAAGTTCCTGATACTTAACGTGAAGGTTTTTTATGTCTTCAATTAAGGATTCAGATCGAGTCATTTCAGCACCCAACAGATCATCGCTTCTGTCTAACAGTTTTTGAATATGTTCCATAGCTTTCTGTTGTTCAGTTGCAATTTTAGCAAGTGTTTTGTAGCTAGGTTTTGAATCACATTCAGAGTCATCGTCACTAGATGTTTCATAGCGAGTAGTGCGTGTGTTTACCTTGGCACCGCGTGCCATGAAGCAGTAGGTAGGAGTGGAGTCGTTCTTGTCATTTGCGCCGGTGTCGGTGATGCAGTCATTATCTTCAGTGTTGAAGATGGACTTGGCGACGTATGCTGTAGCCAGACTCGCAATGCCAGAATCAGACTCCTCCTCAGACTCCACTTCTGCCTCTTCAGATGCGGACTCCTCCTCTGAATCCATCTCCTTTCCAACAAACGCACGTGCCTTGCCAGATGAGCTCTTCTTGTGTGATGAAGACTTTGATGAAGACTTGGAAGAAGACTTTGAGTATTTCTTCTTCTTCTTGTCGTCAGAATCATATTCCTTGCTCTTCTTCTTCCTTCTGTTCTCATTGTCCCATTGTGGACACTCAGAGATGAAGTGTCCAGTTTTCTTGCACTTGTGACATGTTTTCTTCTTGTAGTCATGAGCAGAAGCTTCATCATTCCTAGAGCTTGATCGTGAAGATTTTCTGAAGCCTTTCTTCTTGGTGAATTTTTGGAACTTCTTCACTAGCATTGCAAGTTCTCTTCCAATGTCTTCAGGATCATCAGAACTGCAGTCAGATTCTTCTTCAGATGAGGAGACAGCTTTTGCCTTCAAGGCGCGAGTTCGCCCATAGTTTGGACCGTAGATATCTCTTTTCTCAGAAAGCTGAAACTCATGCGTGTTGAGCCTCTCAAGTATGTCAGACGGATCGAGTGTCTTGAAATCAGGACGTTCTTGAATTATCAGGGCCAGGATGTCAAACGAACTATCAAGTGATCTCAGCAGCGTTTTGACGATTTCATGTTTGGTGATTTCAGTGGCGCCGAGGGCTTGAAGCTCATTTGTGATGTCAGTGAGTCTATCAAATGTGTGCTGGACATTCTCATTGTCATTTCGCTTGAAGCGGTTGAAGAGATTGCGAAGGACACTGATTCGTTGATCTCTCTGGGTTGAGATGCCTTCATTGACTTTGGAGAGCCAGTCCCAGACCAGTTTGGATGTCTTCAAGGCACTCACACGGCCATACTGTCCTTTGGTCAGATGACCACAGATGATGTTCTTGGCAGTAGAGTCCAGTTGAACGAATTTCTTGACATCAGCAGCAGTGACACCTTCTCTAGCCTTGGGAACGCCGTTCTCGACGACATACCATAGGTCGACGTCAATGGCTTCAAGATGCATACGCATCTTATTCTTCCAGTAGGGATATTCAGTTCCATCGAAGACGGGGCACGCAGCGGAGACTTTGATTATCCCTGCAGTCGACATAGCTAAAACTCCAGGTGGTTAAACCGAATCACACAGAACAAGGGAGCACCTTGCTCTGATACCAATTGAAAGTGCGTTATATCGACTAGAGGGGGGGGAATAGGCGATTTTTATGAAAGTCTTCAAAACTTGGGTGTTATGAAGACAAACAGTTAGGATTATGCCTAATATATAAGTAGCTTCACCGAGGTCTTTCATTGAAAAACTTTTATTCAAGTATCCTTTTATGCTATCCAAAAATTCTACATCATTTCCAATTAACAATATGTCATCCACATATAATATTAAAAATGCTACAGAGCTCCCACTCACTTTCTTGTAAATACAGGCTTCTCCGAAAGTCTGTATAAAACCACATGCTTTGATCACCTCATCAAAGTGTATATTCCAACTCCGAGATGCTTGCACCAGTCCATGGATGGACCGCTGGAGCTTGCACACATTGTTAGCACCTTTAGCATCGACAAAACCTTCTGGTTGCATCATATACAACTCTTCTTCAAGAAATCCATTAAGGAATGCAGTTTTGACGTCCATTTGCCAGATTTCATAATCATAAAATGCGGCAATTGGTAACATGATTCGTACAAACTTAAGCATCACTACGGGTGAGAAAGTCTCATCGTAGTCAACTCCTTGAACTTGTCGAAAACCTTTCGTGACAAGTCAAGCTTTGTAGATAGTAACATTACCATCAGTGTCAGTCTTCTTCTTGAAGATCCATTTATTCTCTATGGATCGCCGATCATCGGTCAAGTCAATCAAAGTCCTCACTTTGTTCTCATACATGGATCTCCTATCTTAGATTTCATGGCCTCAAGCCATTTATCGGAATCTGGGCTCATCATAGCTTCTCCATAGTTCGTAGGTTCGTCATGATCTAGTAACATGACTTCCAGAACAGGATTACCGTACCACTCTGGTGCGGATCGTGCTCTGGTGGACCTACAAGGTTCAGTAGTAACTTGATCTAAAGTTTCATGATCATTATCATAGCTTCCTCTCTAGTTGGTGTAGGCATCACAGGAACGGTTTTTTGTGATGAGCTACTTTCCAATTCGAGAGAAGGTACAGTTACCTCATCAAGTTCTACTTTCCTCCCACTCACTTTTTTCAAGAGAAACTCCTTTTCTAGAAAGGATCCATTCTTAGCAACAAGATCTTGCCTTCGGATCTGTGGTAGAAGGTGTACCCATCAGTTTATTTTGGGTATCCTATGAAGACGCACTTCTCCGATTTGGGTTCGAGCTTATCAGGCTGAAGCTTTTTCACATAAGCATCGCAAACCCAAACTTTAAGAAACGACAGCTTAGGTTTCTTGCCAAACCATAGTTCATACGGTGTCGTCTCAACAGATTTAGATGGTGCCCTATTTAACATGAATGCAACTGTTTCTAATGCATGACCCTAAAATGATAGTGGTAAATTGGTAAGAGACATCATAGATCTGTTGGGGAACGCAGTATTAATTTTTTTTACCTACGATCACGCAAGATCTATCTAGGAGATGCATAGCAACGAGAGGGGAGAGTGTGTCTATGTACCCTCGTAGACCGAAAGCGGAAGTGTTTAGTAACGCGGTTGATGTAGTCGAACGTCTTTGCGATCCAACCGATCCAAGTACCGAACGTACGACACCTCCACGATATGCACACGATCAGCTCGATGACGTCCCTCGAAGTCTTGATCTAGTTGAGGCCGAGGGAGAGTTCCATTAGCACGACGGCGTGGTGACAGTGTTGATGAAGTTACCGACGTAGGGCTTCGCCTAATTGAAAGTGCGTTATATCGACTAGAGGGGGGGTGAATAGGCGATTTTTATGAAAGTCTTCAAAACTTGGGAGTTATGAAGACAACCAGTGAAGATTATGCCTATTACTATGCAGCGGAAGTTAGATTACACTAGCCCAGCCATGGTCATGTATTCAATAGAGTGAAAGCACAATGACAAACAGCTTCAGTGTAATAAGGATCAAGTAGGAAGAAGTTATGAAGCCAAACAGATCATGCATTCACGTTGTGAAGACAAATGATAAAGCAAGCACGCAATGACTTCACAATGAGTAACAGCAAGAGAAGGAAGTGAAGATGAAACCAGTGACTCGTTGAAGACAATGATATGTTGGGCCAGTTCCAGTTGCTGTGACAACTGTACGTCTGGTTGGAGCGGCTAGGTATTTAAACCTTAGGACACACAGTCCTGGACACCCAGTCTTGAACACACAGTTCAAGACACCAAGTCCTCACCGTAATCTCCTTGAGCTAAGGTCACTTAGTCCTCGCTCAATCACTCTGGTAAGTCTTCAAGGTAGACTCCCAAATCTTCACAGACTTCGTTCACTGGCAATCCACAATGTCTCTTGGATGCTCTGAACGCGACGCCTAACCGTCTGGAGGATTCACAGTCCTCAAGTGTAATAAGTCTTCAGATCACACAGACAAGAAGACTTAAGTGATGCCCAATTTGCTCTGGCTCTGGGTGGTTAGGGCTTTTCTCCTCACTAGGAATTTTCTCTCAAAGGCTTCGAGGTGGGTTGCTCTCAAACGACAAAAGCCGTGCACTGAAATCTGAGCAGCCAACCATTTATGGTTGTGGGGGTGGGCTATTTATAGCCACTTGGCAACCCAACCTGATTTGTCCGAAATGACCCTGGGTCACTAAGGAACTGACACGTGTCTCAATGGTCAGATTTCGAACTCTCATGGCAACTTTACTTGGGCTACAAGCAAAGCTGACTTATCCGGCTCTGGACAAGATTTTCTCTCATTGTCTTCACTCAAAGACATAGGTTTTTGATTTAGGCATCACTTAAGTCATTCTGACTTGTTCTCCTGGACCCCACTTAACAGTACGGTGGTTCCTATGACTCAACAGAAATAAAAAGAACTACGAAAGATCTAAGTCTTCGAGTTCCATAGGCTTCATAACGTGTCTTCTGTTGTCATAGTCTTCAATGTGAATATCTTCATATACCACCTTTGACTTCAATGTCTTCATTCATTTTTAGGGGTCATCTCTGGTAGTAAACCGAATCAATGAGGGACTTCTACCTGTGTTTTCCTGCAATTCTCACAAACACATTAGTCCCTCAACTAGGTTTGTCGTCAATACTCCAAAACCAACTAGGGGTGGCACTAGATGCACTTACACTAATCACTACAACGATATGACCAAGGTGTGTAACTGTGGAAGGGGGCACCGCATGTCGGTGTCAAAACCGGCGGATCTCGGGTAGGGGGTCCCGAACTGTGCGTCTAAGGTCGATGATAACAGGAGACATGGGACACAATGTTTTACCCAGGTTCAGGCCCTCTCTAGGGAGGTAATACCCTACGTCCTGGTTGATTGATCTTGATGAATATGAGTATTACAAGAGTTTATCTACCACGAGATCATAATGGCTAAACCCTAGAAGTTTAGCCTGTATGACTAGGGTAATGAGTATTCGGCCTATCTACGGACCTAGCCCTCTGGTTTATATAAACATGGGAGGGATCTAGGATTACACAAGGTCAGTTATAGAGAAAGGAATCTACATAATCGGCCGCCAAGCTTGCCTTCCACGCCAAGGAAAGTCCCATCCAGACACGGGTGCAGTCTTCGGTCTTCATATCTTCACAGCTCATCAGTCCGGCACATGGCTAACAGGCCGGACGCCCAAGGACCCCTTAGTCCACGACTCCCTCAGTAGACCCCGAACCAATCTTCAATGACGAGGTGTTCGGCAGATAGATTATCTTCGGCATTGCAAGGCGGGTTCCTCCACCGATGACTTCTGAGTAGTGTGCTCGGCCTTCCATTTAATGTTGTACCCCTCGGCTTCTGTGCATCAACAACTTCAGTTTCCATGTGTCAAGCGAATGCGAGAGGTTGAGGTATTTTTTGCATATACCACCCGACCGTACCATAGAGGTGATTATTTAAAGAGAATAGATATCAGATCCATTCCACACCCCGCGAAAAATCCTCAGAGCTTGCTAAGAAAAAACCACTCCAACATGGCTAGCGCTCCTAGCTCTTCCTCTCGTCCCCACGACTCCAAAGAGGGTGATTGGGGGAGATGTTCCGTATCCCACAGTCAGCTGGCGAAGCTGCAAACACAGGCCCCCCCTCACGGACTTGGTCCTCGTACAAGCAGGGATGAAGTCCTTCAAGGGCGGGGCTCAAACGGAGAACTTGCCCAATCCGTCCAGGGGAGAACGAGTATGCTTCGTCCCCTCCTTGTTAAGAGGTGTCGGATTTCCGATCCTACCCTTCCTCCGAGGTCTGCTAGAGTATTACGGCCTCCAACTGCGCAGTCTCACTCCCGCCTCTATCCTTCATATCGCGGGTTATGTCGCTCTATGCGAGCTATTCCTGGGCTGCGACGCCCATTTTGATTTATGGAGAAGACTATTCTGCCTCGTCCCTCGCAATCAAGGTGGATCAATTTTTAAAGTGGGAGGAGCCGAAGTGTGGTGCATTGCCGAGACCGGATACCTGTCCGGCACGCCGAAGAAAGCTCCCGTAGAGTGGCCTTCCGAATGGTTCTACATCGACGACGTCGCTCTACCCGACCCCGTCCGCACGGGCCTCCTCGAGTTTTCAAATGCCCCCCCTGAAGAAACGCCATAGCTGGCGTCCTCGGAGCCTCGAGGAAGAGGATAGTGCAGAGATCAGCCTGCTGCTGGGCAAGATTAAGACGCTTGCCCAGTCCGGATTGTCAATAGTCGAGGTAATGGCGATCTCTATAACGCGGGGGAGGGGGGGTCCAGCCACTCCAATATAGAGGGCTGCCCATGTGGCATTATAACGGGGAAGACGGCGCCTCACGCTATGGTCGGAAGGGCCCGAAGACCCCCGCCGCCCTGGCCAAAATACTGGCCGAGTTGTATAAAGGGGAGAAGGAGGTGTTCACTCGTCTCCAATATCGAGACAGATTTTCCATGTATAATCCTCCCAGCTAGGTAAACTTCAGCTCCACTATTTTACTCCTGTCCCTGAATCATTCTTGACAGTCAATATCTTATCCGCTTATAACAGGAATGGCAAAAGGCTGTCGAGGGGATCCATGACCCTGCCCCTCAGCCGGAGAATCGTAACCGGGATCTTGACCCCGGATATGAGGAAGATCCGGACATATTTGTGAAGCTCGAGGATGGAATATTCTATCAGATGAGCTATGACGGTATAGATGTACCCATATTCGCCGATTACCCCAGCCTCCTTCCTGCTTGACATGTAAGTAATCCGGAGATACCTTGTCCAAGAGAGTTTTCTCATTCCTCCTTACCCACCGCACGGTCCTGTGCTCAAAAGGGGAGGCGTTCAGCGCGCCATGCTGCCACGGGGGCATCTCCGAAGAGAGTGCCCCCCACACCAGGCAAGCCTTCGAAGAGGAAGGCAAACGAAGATACGGTCGAGCCTTCATCAAAGAGGTATGAATTTGTGAATATGCACCTTGGCAGCCACATCCAGCTGTGACCTTTTCGTTTACCCTGTATCAGGAAAAAGGTGTGCCGAACTATATCCGGGGGTCTGGCCGGTCATACTTTGCGTAGCCAGGATCCAGATCCTGCTGTGAAGACGGGGGCTGATGCGGGGGTGGCGCCGGACTGTCCTCCAGCCGAGGATTCGGATGATGTATCCGTCACCAACTCGGAAGTGGAGAGCGCCATGAATCATCGGCACCGCAGGGCTGTTTTATAAGACCCCGACTTCTCAGAAGAGGCATTTAATGCCTTCAGCTCGGCTGATGCATATATCCGAGCTGCTCGAGATGGGCTTAACAGAGCCACAAAGCAGCATTTAAAAGATGTGCAGGTAAGTTTACTTTGTCTGACTATGATAACCATATGCCAGTAGCCCCCGAGACTTAAAGTAGTTGGGACAACTGATTTGAGGATTGCTGCATGACCAGGTTCTGTCGGAGAAGAACGATGTGCTAGCCCAAGAGCTATAAAAGTGCCGGACGCAGTTAAATGCAGTGACCGCCGAACTGGAAAAATCCAAAGCGGCGTCTTCCGGTGATATTTCTCTCCATCGAGAAATGGTAATTGCATAGCGACCGTGTTAACACTGCGACTTTATCTCATAACATGATCATCGGATCAATTGGAGGAAAAAGAGTCAAAAAGACTGAATGCCGCAGGCGAGCGGGTTTTGACCCGTGTCAGACAGGAGAAAAACAAACTCCAAGATGCAAACACCCAGCTGGGCGAAGAGCTGAAGGATGTGCGGGCCCAGCTAGCCGACTCCGTGAAAGAGAACAAAAAACTGTGAGGCGACATATTCAGTATGTGGCCATATTTACCTTATAACAGTTTTGGAAGTAAAAGTAGCTGATATAGCTGTGATTGCAGGTATATTGACGGGCCGTCCCGAAGAGGAGGTGTCCGGATCATCAAGTGATCTTCTACAAGGGCTGTCGCAGTTGCACGAGCAAGCTCGGCCGGCAATGCGGAGTGTAGCCAAGGCCTTATGGCCATCCAACTCCCCTCCAGGGAGTATGGAGAAGCTTGTAGAGTTGTTCAAGGGAGCGCGGCGGCGTATCCGACTGTGGAAGATACCAGCTTGCCGAGAGGGTGCGCGAGAGGCCTCGGCCATGGTAAAAATACGATATACCAAGCTGGATCCGAATCACATGGCCTGGGTCGGACCGCTAGGGTCAAATGGGGAAGAAATTCCTGTTAGTTTAGTATACTAGTTGACCCGTTGCGCCAAATGGCGCAGAGACCTGCTGAAGACATGTTGTCGATGAAAATAGTTTCATGCTGCAAGAACCTTCAACTAAAGTCATGTTCGCGATGAAAATAGTTTCCTTTACTAAGGACAGGCCATGTATATACAGTCGGTTTAGTTGTGTTCTGCTAAATCCATATGTGCCTTGAAAAAAACATGGTTTAATTGGCAGAGCCTCACGTGTTTCAAGTATGAATAAGAACTACGAACTCTTTTTGTGCGATTCAAACACATTTCCAGAGAGAGAGAGAGAAGCATACCCCTCTCTCATTATGATTATTATTAAAAGGTATTAAATTCGAAAGACTACCTCCATTTGAGTTTAAAAGTCCTACGCGTATACCTAGGTTACCAATTTTATCACCCTAATATAAACTATATAACACAAAAATTATATTGTTTGAAAATACAACATCTGAAGTTTATATTGGTATATTTTTTGTAATATATGACTTGTATTAGGTTGGTCAAATTGACGACCTAGGGATACGTGCATGCCCTGTAAACTGAGAGAGAGGTAGTAGAAAATTTCATTTACTTGAAGCACTTGAAGAAAGAGAACTTAGACATACTTTTACGCAATGCTCATTTAACCTGTGAAGGACTACGCAATGCGTGAAGGACAAAAATATTCCACCATCTTTGAATGATGAACTAAACTAAATAAGAAATATATACAGTAAATTCATTCAAAGTAGAAAAGGGATACATGGTGTTATCTTAGTAAAAGAAATTACATCATTAGAAGAGAAAAGGGAAGAAAACCAAACATGAAATTAAGATTAATACATCTAGGAGGAGGTCGTAGACATCACTATGATCATTTTACGGCCTGGGGAGCAAAGGATCCATGGTTTTTATATGCCTTCAACTCCTTGCGAAGACCCTGCAGCCATCACAATCATTCAGGGCACAAAGAGGGGAAACAAACACCTCAACAAGATTCGTGAGGAAGTGCCCAAGGAAAGAAAAAAGAACATTAGGTCTGAACTGTAAGAACATTCTCATAAATATGAATTGTCAAGGGCAAGATGAAATGCGAGAACAAGCACTGATGAGTAATGATATACTGAAAATTTCCTTTCTTTGTTGTTGTTAGCCCTTGTTTTTCGAATATACATCGGAGGCACTCAGGTTGTACTCATATCTACAACCCAATCTTGTAGCTCTTTTCTCTTTACAACCTACAGACAGATTGAACAAATGGAGATTGCTATATGGTGGACTACCTACAGATTACTAACTTTACAAAATCCCTTGCATCCTCTCAATTTCTGATCCTATGGAATTCATTGTCATTAGGCACCTTTTGACCATTATATGTTGGGGAACATAGCAGAATTTTAAAATTTTCTACGCATCACCAAGATCAATCTATGGAGTCATCTAGCAACAAGGGAGAGAGGAGTGCATCTACATACCCTTGTAGATCGCGCGCGGAAGCGTTCAAGAGAACGGGGTTGATGGAGTCGTACTCATCGTGATCCAAATCACCGATGACCTAGCGTCGAACGGACGACACCTCCGCGTTCAACACACATATGGTTGGGAAGACGTCTCCTCCAACTTGATCCAGCAAGGGGGAAGGAGAGGTTGATGAATATCCAGCAGCACGATGGCGTGGTGGTGGAAGCAACGGTGATCTCGGCAGGGCTTCGCCTAGCACAGGGAGATGGAGGAGTGTCACGGGAGGGAGAGGGAGAGGCCAGGGGCTAGGGTGCGGCTGCCCTCCCACCCCCACTATTTATAGGACCCCTAGGGGGGTGCCGGCCCTAGGAGATGCCATTTCCTCCAAGGGGGGCGGCGGCCAAGGGGGTGGCTTGCCCCCCAAGGCAAGTGGGGCACCCCCACCCCTAGGGTTTCCAACCCTAGGCGTAGGGGGAGGCCTATGGGGGGGCGCACCAGCCCACTAGGGGCTGGTACCTCCCACTCAGCCCATGGGGCCCTCCGGGAGGTGGCCCCAACCCGGTGGACCCCCGGGACCCTTCTGGTGGTCCCGGTACAATACAGATTACCCCCGAAACTTTCCCGATGGCGGAAACTCGACTTCCTATAAATAAATCTTCACCTCCGGACCATTCCGGAACTCCTCGTGATGTCCGGGATCTCATCCGGGACTCCGAACAACTTTCGGGTTACCGTATACTAATATCTCAACAACCCTAGCTAACGTCACCGAACCTTAAGTGTGTAGACCCTACGGGTTCGGGAGACACGCAGACATGACCGAGACGACTCTCCGGTCAATAACCAACAGTGGGATCTGGATACCCATGTTGGATCCCACATGCTCCTCGATGATCTCATCGTATGAACCACGATGTCGAGGATTCAATCAATCCGTATACAATTCCCTTTGTCAATCGGTACGTTACTTGCCCGAGACTCGATCGTCGGTATCCCAATACCTCGTTCCATCTCGTTACCAGCAAGTCACTTTACTCGTACCGTAATGCATGATCCCGTGATCAACCATTTGGTCACATTGAGCTCATTATGATGATGCATTACCGAGTGGGCCCAGAGATACCTCTCCGTCATACGGAGTGACAAATCCCAGTCTCGATTCGTGCCAACCCAACAAACACTTTCGGAGATACCTGTAGTGTACCTTTATAGTCACCCAGTTACGTTGTGACGTTTGGCACACCCAAGGCACTCCTACGGTATCCGGGAGTTGCACAATCTCATGGTCTAAGGAAATGATACTTGACATTCGGAAAAGCTATAGCAAACGAACTACACGATCTTTGAGCTATACTTAGGATTGGGTCTTGTCCATCACATCATTCTCCTAATGATGTGATCCTGTTATCAATGACATCCAATGTCCATAGTCAGGAAACCATGACTATCTTTTGATCAACGAGCTAGTCAACTAGAGGCTCACTAGGGACGTGTTGTGGTCTATGTATTCACACATGTATTACGATTTCCGGATAACACAATTATAGCATGAATAATAGACAATTATCATGAACAAAGAAATATAATAATAACCATTTTATTATTGCCTCTAGGGCATATTTCCAAAAGTCTCCCACTTGCACTAGAGTCAATAGTCTAGTTACATTGTGATGAATTGAACACCCATGCAATTCTGGTGTTGATCATGTTTTGCTCTAGGGAGAGGTTTAGTCAACGGATCTGCCACATTCAGGTCCGTATGTACTTTACAAATCTCTATGTCTCCATTTTGAACACTTTCACGAATGGAGTTGAAGCGACGCTTGATATGCCTGGTCTTCCTGTGAAACCTGGGCTCCTTGGCAAGGGCAATAGCTCCAGTGTTGTCATAGAAGAGAGTCATCGGGCCCGACGCATTGGGTATGACTCCTAGGTCGGTAATGAACTCCTTCACCTAGATTGCCTCTTGTGCTGCCTCCGAGGCTGCCATGTACTCCGCTTCACATGTAGATCCCGCCACAACGCTTTTCTTGCAACTGCACCAGCTTACTGCCCCACCATTCAAAATATACACATATCCGGTTTGTGACTTAGAGTCATCCAGATCTGTGTCGAAGCTAGCATCGACGTAACCCTTTACGACGAGCTCTTCGTCACCTCCATAAACGAGAAACATATCCTTAGTCCTTTTCAGGTACTTCAGGATATTCTTGACCGCTGTCCAGTGTTCCATGCCGGGATTACTTTGGTACCTTCCTACCAAACTTACGGCTAGGTTTACATCAGGTCTGGTACACAGCATAGCATATATGATAGACCCTATGGCCGAGGCATAGGGGACGACACTCATCTTTTCTCTATCTTCTGCCATGGTCGGGCATTGAGCCGTGCTCAATCTCGTACCTTGCAATACAGGCAAGAACCCCTTCTTTGACTGATCCATTTTGAACTTCTTCAATATCTTGTCAAGGTACGTACTCTGTGAAAGACCCATGAGGCGTCTCGATCTATCTCTATAGATCTTGATGCCTAATATATAAGCAGCTTCTCCAAGATCCTTCATTGAAAAACACTTGTTCAAGTAGGCCTTTATGCTTTCCAAGAATTCCATATCATTTCCCATCAACAGTATGTCATCCACATACAATATGAGAAATGCTACAGAGCTCCCACTCACTTTCTTGTAAATGCAGGCTTCTCCATAAGTCTGCGTAAACCGAAACGCTTTGATCATCTCATCAAAATGAATGTTCGAACTCCGAGATGCTTGCACCAGCCCATAAATCGAACGTTGGAGCTTGCACACCTTGTCAGCATTCTTAGGATCGACAAAACCTTCCGGCTGCATCATATACAATTCTTCCTTAAGGAAATCATTAAGGAATGCCGTTTTGACGTCCATTTGCCATATCTCATAATCATATAATGCGGCAATTGCTAACATGATTCGCACAGACTTCAGCTTCGCTACGGGTGAGAAAGTCTCATCGTAGTCAACCCCTTGAACTTGTCGATAACCCTCAGCAAAAAGGCGAGCTTTATAGATGGTTACGTTACCATCCGCGTTTGTCTTCTTCTTAAAGATCCATTTATTTTCTATGGCTCGCCGATCATCGGGCAAGTCAGTCAAAGTCCATACTTCGTTTTCATACATGAATCCTATCTCGGATTTCATGGCTTCCAGCCATTTGTTGGAATCCGGGCCCGCCATCGCTTCTTCATAGTTCGAAGGTTCACCGTTGTCTAACAACATGATTTCCAAGACAGGGTTGCCATACCACTCTGGTGCGGAACGTGTCCTCGTGGACCTAAGAAGTTCAGTAGCAACTTGATCTGAAGTTTCATGATCATCATCATTAACTTCCTCTCTAGTCGGGAACATTTTCTTGAGCTGCGCCACTTACCGGTTCAAGAGGTAATATTTCATCAAGTTCTACTTTCCTCCCACTTATTTCTTTCGAGAGAAACTCTTTCTCTAGAAAGGACCCATTCTTGGCAACAAAGATCTTGCCTTCGGATCTGAGGTAGAAGGTATACCCAATAGTTTCTTTAGGGTATCCTATGAAGACGCATTTTTCTGATTTGGGTTCGAGCTTTTCAGGTTGAAGTTTCTTGACATAAGCATCGCATCCCCAAACTTTTAGAAATGACAGCTTAGGTTTCTTCCCAAACCATAATTCATACGGTGTCGTCTCAATGGATTTCGATGGAGCCCTATTTAAAGTGAATGCGACAGTCTCTAAAGCATAGCCCCAAAATGACAGCGGTAAATCGGTAAGAGACATCATAGATCGCACCATATCCAATAGAGTGCGATTATGACGTTCGGACACACCATTACGCTGAGGTGTTCCAGGCGGCGTGAGTTGTGAAACTATTCCATATTTTCTTAAGTGTGTGCCAAATTCGTGACTCAAGTATTCTCCCCCCACGATCTGATCGCAAGAACTTGATTTTCCTGTCACGTTGATTCTCAACCTCGCTCTGAAATTCCTTGAACTTTTCAAAGGTCTTAGACTTGTGTTTCATTAAGTAGACATACCCATATCTACTCAAGTCATCAGTGAGGGTGAGAACATAACGATAGCCATCGCGAGCCTCAACACTCATTGGACCGCACACATCAGTATGTATGATTTCCAATAAGTTGGTTGCTCGCTCCATTGTTCCTGAGAACGAAGTCTTGGTCATTTTATCCATGAGGCATGGTTCGCACATGTCAAATGATTCGTAATCAAGAGACTCCAAAAGTCCATCTGCATGGAGCTTCTTCATGCGTTTGACACCTATGTGACCAAGACGGCAATGCCACAAGTATGTGGGACTATCATTATCAACCTTACATCTTTTGGTAGTCACACTATGAATATGTGTAATATTACGCTCGAGATTCATTAAGAATAAACCATTCACCAAGAGAGCATGACCATAAAACTTATCTCTCATATAAATAGAACAACCATTATTCTCGGATTTAAATGAGTAGCCATCTCGAATTAAACGAGATCCTGATACAATGTTCATGCTCCAAGATGGCACTAAATAACAATTATTGAGGTTTAAAACTAATCCCGTAGGTAAATGTAGAGGCAGCGTGCCGACGGCGATCACATCGACCTTGGAACCATTCCCGACGCGCATCGTCACCTCGTCCTTCGCCAGTCTCCGCTTATTCCGCAGCTCCTGCTTTGAGTTACAAATGTGAGCAACCGCACCGGTATCAAATACCCAGGAGCTACTACGAGTACTGGTAAGGTACACATCAATTACATGTATATCACATATACCTTTAGTGTTGCCGGCCTTCTTGTCCGCTAAGTATTTGGGGCAGTTCCGCTTCCAGTGACCATTTCCCTTGCAATAAAAACACTCAGTCTCAGGCTTGGGTCCATTCTTTGGCTTCTTCCCGGCAGCTTGCTTACCAGGCGCGGCAAATCCCTTGCCGTCCTTCTTGAAGTTCTTCTTACCCTTGCCTTTCTTGAACTTAGTGGTTTTATTCACCATCAATACTTGATGTTCCTTTTTGATTTCCACCTCTGCTGATTTCAGCATTGAATATACCTCAGGAATGGTCTTTTCCATCCCCTGCATATTGAAGTTCATCAAAAATCTCTTGTAGCTCGGTGGAAGCGACTGAAGGATTCTGTCAATGATCGTGTCATCCGGAAGATTAACTCCCATCTGAGTCAAGCGGTTATGCAACCCAGACATTTTGAGTATGTGCTCACTGACAGAACTATTTTCCTCCATCATACAGCTGAAGAACTTGTCGGAGAATTCATATCTCTTGACCCGAGCATGAGCTTGCAAAACCATTTTCAGCTCTTCGAACATCTCATATGCTCCGTGTCTCTCAAAACGCTTTTGGAGCCCCGGTTCTAAGCTGTAAAGCATGCCGCACTGAACGAGGGAGTAATCATCAGCACGTGACTGCCAAGCGTTCATAACGTCTTGGTTCTCTGGGATGGGTGCGTCACCTAGCGGTGCTTCTAGGACATAATCTTTCTTGGCAGCTATGAGGATGATCCTCAGGTTCCGGACCCAGTCCGTATAGTTGCTGCCATCATCTTTCAACTTGGTTTTCTCTAGGAACGTGTTGAAGTTGAGGACAACGTGGGCCATTTGATCTACAAGACATATTGTAAAGATTTTAGACTAATTTCATGATAATTAATTTCATCTAATCAAATTATTCAATGAACTCCCACTCAGATAGACATCCCTCCAGTCATCTAAGTGAAACATGATCCGAGTTAACTAGGCCGTGTCTGATCATCACGTGAGACAGACTAGTCAACATCGGTGAACATCTTCATGTTGATTGTATCTTCTATACGACTCATGCTCGACCTTTCGGTCTTCCGTGTTCCGAGGCCATGTCTGTACATGCTAGGCTCATCAAGTCAACCTAAGTGTATTGCGTGTGTAAATCTGGCTTAGACCCGTTGTATTCGAACGTTAGAATCTATCACACCCGATTATCACGTGGTGCTTCAAAACAACGAACCTTCGCAACGGTGCACAGTTAGGGGGAACACTTTCTTGAAATTATTACGAGGGATCATCTTATTTAAGCTACCGTCGTTCTAAGCAAATAAGATGTAAAACATGATAAACATCACATGCAATCAAATAGTGACATGATATGGCCAATATCATTTGCTCCTTTTGATCTCCATCTTCGGGGCTCCATGATCATCGTTGTCACCAGCATGACACCATGATCTCCATCATCGTGTCTTCTTGAAGTTGTCTCATCATCTATTACTTCTACTACTATGGCTAACGCTTTAGCTATAAAGTAAAGTAATTACATGACGTTTATGTTGACACGCATGTCATAAATAAATAAAGACAACTCCTATGGCTCCTGCCGGTTGTCATACTCATCGACATGCAAGTCGTGATTCCTATTACAAGAACATGATCAATCTCATACATCACATATATCATTCATCACATCCTTTTGGCCATATCACATCACACGGCACATGCTGCAAAAACAAGTTAGACGTCCTCTAATTGTTGTTGCAAGTTTTTATGTGGCTGCTATAGGTTTCTAGCAAGAACGTTTCTTACCTACACCAAAACCACAATGTGATATGCCAATTTCTATTTACCCTTCATAAGGACCCTTTTCATCGAATCTGATCCGACTAAAGTGGGAGAGACAGACACCCGCCAGCCACCTTATGCAACTAGTGCATGTCAATCGGTGGAACCAGTCTCACGTAAGCGTACGTGTAAGGTCGGTCCGGGCCGCTTCATCCCACGATGCCGCCGAATCAAGATAAGACTAGTAATGGCAAGCAAATTGACAATATCCACACCCACAACTACTTTGTGTTCTACTTGTGCATAGAAACTACGCATAGACCTAGCTCATGATGCCACTGTTGGGGAACGTAGCAGAATTTTAAAATTTTCTACGCATCACCAAGATCAATCTATGGAGTCATCTAGCAACGAGGGAGAGAGGAGTGCATCTACATACCCTTGTAGATCGCGCACGGAAGCGTTCAAGAGAACGGGGTTGATGGAGTCGTACTCGTCGTGATCCAAATCACCGATGACCTAGCGCCGAACGGACGACACCTCCGTGTTCAACACACGTACGGTTGGGAAGACGTCTCCTCCAACTTGATCTAGCAAGGGGGAAGGAGAGGTTGATGAAGATCCAGCAGCACGACGGCGTGGTGGTGGAAGCAACGGTGATCTCGGCAGGGCTTCGCCAAGCACAGGGAGACAGAGGAGTGTCACGGGAGGGAGAGGGAGAGGCTAGGGGCTAGGGTGCGGCTGCCCTCCCTCCCCCCCACTATTTATAGGACCCCTAGGGGGGCGCCGGCCCTAGGAGATGCCATCTCCAAGGGGGGCGGCGGCCAAGGGGGTGGCTTGCCCCCCAAGGCAAGTGGGGCACCCCCACCCCTAGGGTTTCCAACCCTAGGCGTAGGGGGAGGCCTATGGGGGGGCGCACCAGCCCACTAGGGGCTGGTTACCCTCCCAATTCAGCCCATGGGGCCCTCCGGGATAGGTGGCCTCACCCGGTGGACCCCCGGGACCCTTCTGGTGGTCCCGGTACAATACCGATTACCCCTGAAACTTTCCCGATGGCCGAAACTTGACTTCCTATATATAAATCTTCACCTCCGGACCATTCCGGAACTCCTCGTGACGTCCGGGATCTCATCCGGGACTCCGAACAACTTTCGGGTTACCGTATACTAATATCTCAACAACCCTAGCGTCACCGAACCTTAAGTGTGTAGACCCTACGGGTTCGGGAGACACGCATACATGACCAAGACAACTCTCCGGTCAATAACCAACAGCGGGATCTGGATACCCATGTTGGCTCCCACATGCTCCTCGATGATCTCATCGTATGAACCACGATGTCGAGGATTCAATCAATCCGTATACAATTCCCTTTGTCAATCGGTACGTTACTTGCCCGAGACTCGATCGTCGGTATCCCAATACCTCGTTCAATCTCGTTACCGGCAAGTCACTTTACTCGTACCGTAATGCATGATCCCGTGATCAACCATTTGGTCACGTTGAGCTCATTATGATGATGCATTACCGAGTGGGCCCAGAGATACCTCTGCATCATACGGAGTGACAAATCCCAGTCTCGATTCGTGCCAACCCAACAGACACTTTCGGAGATACCTGTAGTGTACCTTTATAGTTACCCAGTTACGTTGTGACGTTTGGCACACCCAAGGAACTCCTACGGTATCCGGGAGTTGCACAATCTCATGGTCTAAGGAAATGATACTTGACATTCGGAAAAGCTATAGCAAACGAACTACACGATCTTTGAGCTATACTTAGGATTGGGTCTTGTCCATCACATCATTCTCCTAATGATGTGATCCCATTATCAATGACATCCAATGTCCATAGTCAGGAAACCATGACTATCTTTTGATCAATGAGCTAGTCAACTAGAGACTCACTAGGGACGTGTTGTGGTCTATGTATTCACACATGTATTACGATTTCCGGATAACACAATTATAGGATGAACAATAGACAATTATCATGAACAAAGAAATATAATAATAACCACTTTATTATTGCCTCTAGGGCATATTTCCAACATTATATCCAACATCGAACGGTTTGGGATATGCCAGAGGGTTTCAGAATCTCCTGAGAAGCACCAAATGCTTTATTTCACTCTAGTTTTCATCATGACCATCAAATCCTGATCATGCAGTCAACAATGCCATGCCTTTGGTACCTTTGTTGCACAAAGGCAGAGGATATGCATCCCTCAGTTATGTATGCTAACGCGTAGATCATATTCCGTCTTGTTGGCACATGCAATCAGGCATTGGGAAGGTGTATATGGAATCATTAGGTTTCCTGAATGCGATGCCCCTTATGTCACTATGGTGTAGTATTTCCAGCATGTGGTGCTTGAATCGACTCCATCTGCAGTTCAAAGAAACAATTTGAGTTTCATATACCACTATATCCATTTACACGTTAAGCAAAGATGGGCAAACATTTAGAGCATGTATGTGAAGGTCAACTCGGAGATGTATTTCAATTTGTTAACATGGCTAATGCGTTCCGAAAAGTAGGCAATAGTTACAGTCTCGGATGGTGAAGGAATAACAAGGGCAGGGAACTGCTTCAGCAGTTTGATTTGGTGAAAGATTCCAGCATATACTCAAAACTGAAACTGATTCGGTGTGATTTGTAATACTTTGTTGACGATATAATGGCAGCTCAAACTGACCTGATATTTCGGTCGTCAAAAGATAAGACCAGCTTCCGTTTGTCGGGTTTTATTGTCTTTGCATTCCCTCCTAATAGGTAACGCCTGTGTCCCATCAAAAAGTGAGGGAAGCCCCCCCTTGTGTCGTCACAAACACTTCGCTCTGAACACAGACGGTGTAATCTAATGCTGCTAACTGAGAGGAGTACCCCTACAGAGAATAGGTTGGTGAGTAACGGTATGAAGATTCAATGTGAATTGATGAACAGTTCAATGCATGCATATTCATCTGACATTCAGAACGACATCCAGCTAGGCTGATGGGCTGGCTGGCGGAAACAATACCTCAAACTCAGCAAGCTCTTCAGACAATGCAAGAGTGTCCTTGGTTTGTAAAGAGGGAACATCTGGCGAAGGGGACCCATGTATTTTGCAGCATTGTATATTTTACTGGAGGCAACGTAGAGGAAGGTTGTATCGTCAAACCCCATGCCTCGCAGCATCATACCAACCTGCTCAAATTCAGTCAGTTAACATATTAGCTCTAGTGAGTATATTTACATATTTGAAAGCTTCTAAATTTGTTCTGAATGCTACTAAAGAGATGCAACTGATGGAACTGAACTTAAAGGTTATTATTATTGACCTGAAGCATCACAAACTAAGCAACAAATATCAATTCTAGTATAACAGAAAATGTCAGCACCAGTGAAAATTGATGCTTCTAGTGACATCTGTTAGTAGTGAACAGAAAGATATAAGTTGATTAGTATATACCATTTGAATGCTAAGAAACAGAAATTAAATATATAAAACCCAGGTGGCTATAAATGGTCACGGAGGCAAAGCCCGATGAGAAATTATAAACCTGGCTCAAATATAAATGGAAGCCACCACAAACTCAATCTTGTAGCAGGATGCGAAACATGGCCATGAATCGTGTACCAATTATGCTAAAGAAATGTGAAAAAGAAGTGTCTTGTGTGTAAAAGCTTTTGCTTCTTTATTTCTGAAGTTCCTAGAGCTTGGTACACACAGGTTGCTCATACTCTTGATTTTCCGACCGATGTGAAAATTGTCTCATACCAAGGGAAATTACAAAGTATAGTTTCTAAGCAAGCAGGGGGCTGTAAACTAATGATCTTTCTTTGGAAGACAGAATTGGGTATGTTCTTTGTTTACTCGGAGTTTTTTTGGCACTGCACTGTCGAATTCTGATGATAACAGCTTAGGGCCATTCTAAGTTTGCTTCTGAATGATAATATCTTTTGGCCTTAATTTTTAATTCTTTGTAAGAAATACTTGGATATATAGTCCACCAAAAAACACATGAACTCAAGCAAGCATGCAATCTTCTTGATTGTTCCGATGACACTCAACCAATACGTGATGTATTTTTGACTCGTAGCCTGAATGCACAGATTTCGGATCTTGGTGGTCTTTGCTGTGTATAACCAAACGTAAATGAAGCCATCTGTCATCACTTTATGAACATCAACAACTAAAGCATAAAAATAAACCATGCATGCATGCAGGATTCATCAACGTCCTCCCCTGCTGGACTGCTAGTGAAATATTTGTCCTCGCCAGGTTATCTGTGATGTATTAAAGAGAACCAATGTACATACGTATAGTTGATCTTGCAGAAACCAGTGCACTATTGAATTCAGCGAATCAGTTATGGTAAAAAGAAAAAGAAACACTGAGTTTGTAACATAGACGCGCATCATCAGGCACACTCCCACAACAATTGATGATTGGCACATCCAAGGTTAAAGATATGTATATTATAGGGATTAAGTTAACACAGTTGTCATGTTGGTGGGTACATTATTGTGTCCATCATTTAAAGAATTGTCCGCCTATGTGGGGCACACATAAATTCAAACATGATTTTTTATCTCTCGTAGGGAAAAGGTACAATTTCATATTAGTGTTTACAGCAAGTAAAGATTATGGGTATCTACTTTTCCTATTTCACAAGGATACTGACATCACCACAATGGTGACGAAGTGAACAAACCTTGGCAATGTAAGCAAAAAAACAAACTTTTGCAAGAAAAGAAACTTTTCTAATCGATTGAAGTGTGACCCTATTTCTACAAAGAAGGTGTAATCTGTAAGCATCACCAAAGGAAACATCAGACGAACAAAACAAACGAAAGGCCACGATAGGAAGTAAAAAAATTGAATTCAGTGTGCGGAATATATGTTTATACACCCAGCCTAGAATCTGAGAATACAGTTTGCAGCCATAAATGCAATAAACGGAAGGAAAAACATAAGATCTGGTACATCCTTGACAAACTATTCATGTGTGCCATCTTGGCCAAAAACATAGGAAATCATGATCCTCAAAATGACAACTTTCGAAGTCCTAAAGCTCACTAAGATGATTAATAAGCATAGAGCTAGAGTCAAGGCACAAAGAAATATCTACACGTAAAGCATGTCATCCTTTATTTCTACACCAAAGTATACTACTGCCATAGTACTGCACCATCTAATTACTAAGTGAAGAAATCATTGAAGCATGAATCACACAAACCAAACAATACTAAGCAAGGGATAATTAAGGTCTAAATGCATGCACATACCTCTGCTTATAGAAGTGTCTCTTACAACACTCTGTTTCATAACTTGATTACAGATTTAAGCTTCCAGGCATGCACCTAAGAACCAGACATGGCACCAATGAGCATTGATATATTAGCAAATATATTCCATAAATTCAGAGGTGATAAAAAAGAACACCCATTCAGTTACCATTTCTACAATGGTTTGGGAATTAGCAAGTGTGGAAGTTCTATTTCTGTAAAGACTCTTGATCAAATGCATTTCTCCCAGAAAGATAAAATTGGTACCATCAAGAGTTCAAGACAATTGGAGCATAGAATATCATGAAAACACCTTTATACTATGGAAATAAGCACCTTCTCCCCTTAATACATGGTTATATTTGTTCTTCTTCTCCTATGTCAGATTGTAATTCATTTAATCATAACCTTTATAGTATGGAATAGTAATAATCAGGCTCAACATCCGATGTAGTCGGACTAAATAAGGTACCATTAGTTTTCCCATGAAAAATAGGCAAGCCATATTAGATTTTCGAAATAAAAAAGGCAAAACCTGCAACAAGCATGTTCGTCTGCATCATCTTGTGGTCCTTTATCATCGAGATAATACCCATACGCATATGTGCATTGCAACACTTGTATGCATTCTATGATCTGTCGTAGTGAAGGATGGTAGGGTAGGCGTGTCAGAAAAAGGAAGGCTATATTAAGCATAGAACCAGTTTATGGGCATCATAAGATATTTAGCCTATGACCAAGCTTCAGGTATGAACTTTAGTTCAGTCTCTGGTATTCCAAGGATATCACTTAACTTCGTAAGCTAGATGAGAACAAATAGCCAATCGGCAGCGCCGCTGAATTATGAGCCTCAATTAGGCAGCGGCGCTGAACTCTACACCATGCAATCCTGCGTCATTTAATAATATAATTGTATAAGCATGCTAGAAAGAAGCTAGCAAATTATATGTTTATCATTCCTCTAATCCTTGAGGCATTTAGGCAGTCAGGCAAAATTTGGAACTGAATACTGCATGCAGCAATTTAATAGTGTACCTATGGAGACAAGCTAAGAGCCAATGTAACAAAACACACGATAGATTTACAAAGTACTACAGATCACCTGAAAGTTTGCCAAATAACAGGCACACCAAATTGTAAGCAGAGCTGGTAATTCCTCTGTCAAACTAACAGAACACAGAGAGGAGTAAGCCATTGCCCAGCAAATTTACCTCGAGGGATAGAATAGAACAACTCCCGCAAAGGTAAAAAAAGATAAAACAAGAACAGAGTCAGTCATGAACAGAACATGCAAAGGAATAGATTTACCAGCATGGAAGAGACCTTTACACAAAAGAAATAACTCACCCACGTACATTTGCTTCCCAAACACAAACAACAGAGCATGCAATTGAATTCAGTCAGCCACGAGCTCGCCTTCTCTCCCGTGCTCTCCCCTCCCCTGACCCCCTTCTTCCCTCCCGACCGATGGAGCCATCCAGTGGCGGCAGCGGCGGCGGTGGCGGCATGGGCCTGACGCGACCACGCAGCAGTCAAACAAACTTTTGCAAGAAAAGAAACATTTCTAATCGATTGAAGTGTGACCCTATTTCTACAAAGAAGGTGTAATCTGTAAGAATCACCAAAGGAAACATCAGACGAACAAAACAAACGAAAGGCCACAACAGGAAGTTAAAAAATTGAATTCAGTGTGCGGAATATATGTTTATAGACCCAGCCCAAAATCTGAGAATATAGTTTGCAGCCATGAATGCAATAAACGGAAGGAAAAACATAATATTTGGTACATCCTTGACAAACTATTCATGTGTGCCATATTGGCCAAAAACATAGGAAATCATGATCCTCGAAATGATAACTTTCGAAGTCCTAAAGCTCGCTAAGATGATTAATAAGCATAGAGCCAGAGTCAAGGCACAAAGAAATATCTGCAACGTAAAGCATGTCATCCTTTATTTCTACACCAAAGTATACTACTGCCGTAGTACTGCGCCGTCTAATTACTAGTGAAGAAATCATTGAAGCATGAATCACACAAACCAAACAATACTAAGCAAGGGATAATTAAGGTCTAAATGCATGCACATACCTCTGCTTATAGAAGTGTCTCTTACAACACTCTATTTTATAACTTGATTACAGATTTAAGCTTCCAGGCATGCACCTAAGAACCAGACATGGCACCAATGAGCATTGATATATTAACAAATATATTCCTTAAATTCAAAGGTGATAAAAAAAGAACACCCATTCAGTTACCATTTCTACAATGGTTTGGGAATTAGCAAGTGTGGAAGTTCTATTTCTGTAAAGACTCTTGATCAAATGCATTTCTCCCAGAAAGATAAAATTGGTACCATCAAGAGTTCAAGACCATTGGAGCACAGAATATCATGAAAACACCTTTATACTATGGAAATAAGCACCTTCTCCCCTTAATACATGGTTATATTTGTTCTTATTCTCCTGTGTCAGATCGTAATTCATTTAGTCATAACCTTTATAGTATGGATGACCCGCTTTTGCGCGGGTGAGGACAGCTGGCTAGCCAGATGCAGCACCAGCAACCCCAGTATATCTGAAGTTAGAGATGGAAACGGGAAATCACGGTGCAACAGCAATAACAAACGCCGGAATAAAGAAGACAACACGAAGAGCACGGCAGTAAACGCCGGATTCAAAAGCTCTCGGCCAGGTCAGCAAAAGCCGCACTCTAAAGGCGCCAGAGACGAACTGTCCAGCCTAAACAAAATTCTGGACCAAATATGTCAGATCCATAGCACCCCTGGTAAACCCGCTAATCATACTCACAGAGAATGTTGGGTCTTCAAGCAGTCCGGCAAGCTCAACGCCGTACACAAGGGGGAGGATGCACCAAGCGAAGACGAGGATGAGCCTCTCAAGCAAGACACTGGGGAACAAAAGAAATTTCCACCATAAGTCAAAACAGTAAACGTGTTACACGTGATCAAGGGGAGAAACAAAACGACACTCCCAGAAAAATATGCCCAAGGGCCTATCACCGCGGAGCCCTGCCACAGGTCGTCTCAACCGATCACTTTCGACCATCTTGATTACTCAGCAAGTATCCGGCGTGCAGGATGGGCTGCCCTGGTATTAGACCCAATAATCGACAGATACCACTTGACACGGGTCCTGATGGACGGTGGCAGCAGTCTCAACCTGATATACCAGGATACAATCCGTGAAACGGGGATAGACCCAACGAAAATTTGCCATAGCAATAATACCTTTATAGGGGTAATGCCAGGCCCAGGGGCTCATTACACGGGCTCCCTGCTACTAAAGGTTATATTCGGCTTCCCCGATAACTTCCGTAGCGAACATTTAACCGTCCACATCGCTCCGTTCCAAAGCGGCTATCAGGCACTACTTGGACGCGAAGCTTTTGCTCGCTTTAATGCAATACCACATTACGCTTCCCTGACGCTCAAGATGCCCGGTCCACGTGGCATCATTACAGTGAATGGAAGTATCAAGCGATCTTTGCGCGCCGATGAGAATGCGACTGCCTTGGCAGTCGCACACTAAAAACGGCCTCACCAACTAAAGCATTTGATAGCTCGTCAAGATCACATACGCGGTTAGACGAGTCCGGCGCTGCTATATGTAATTTGTACCGGATGGATGGCCACACCCCTATTACAAATACAAGGGGCTCAATGCGGACAGACAAGCGACAATTTCTACTCATTTTTAGTTATACATGGTTTCTTTAAAAACTATCTTTTTGCACGACAACTTTTTCACCTAAGTTCCTCTCTTTTACAGATGATCATCGTGCTACACCCGTCCAGGATACGGCACAACGGAGACACAGGCACAGACGTGCAGCAGGGACCCGTTCCAAGGATTCTTTTTAGATTAAGACCCTGCGTAAACCTTTTTTTACTGTCTCTTGTTGATACACATCCACCGAATTCTCAGCACAATTGGGAAGGATGCTGACGTCTTGGCATGTGGCCACGTCAGAATAATGCACGTACCTGGACACAAGGGGCTTCTCACAAAGGGCACTATTTAGGCCCGGTTTATACCATAAAGACCGAATACCTTAGGGAGTGTTTGGCGTCACGAGTTTGGCCTTATGTGCATCACCTCCAAATCATTGTCTTTGGTCAAATGTTGGGTTTTCCTGGCTCCTGTGTTTTGGTGCCTTACGTTCCACTTTATCGGCTAAGGCAGCACCAGGAGAACTACTGCGATTGTGCCCTGGTTCACCCGGACGAGCACCTCAGTAGAGAAAGCCGAAAACTGACTGTCATGATATAGCGTGAGACTGGTCAACCACTCGATGACCTATCGGAATGTTAGAATTCCTCCGCCTTAACGAAGGGCCGTTTTCCAGCCAGGCATGTACGCACCCCGAGATCGGGAGAGTGCGGAGCCACCAGGGGCTATCTAGTAGCCCCACTGTCAAACTCCTATGGCTAAGTGAAAGTGTTAAAGCATTATAGTCCAGTTGCCTCGTTCGCTGCGCTATCACCTCCTTAATAGGACCAAGACGTTGGGTTAAGTGTGAACACGCATTTTTTGCGAGCACCTCCGCATTATATGCGTGGGGGTTGAAGCCGACGACTGCAATCTTTCAGGTTATATACATATATACACAAACAGCCGCACAGGAGGCATCACATTACTTTCTGGCAAAAGTATAAGTATAGCCTTACTATATTTCATGAAAACATTGTGTTTACAATGGGAATACATGTCATTCAAACATAATATTCTTCGAGCACTGGGACTCTATCAAACGAGCACCCTCAAGAACCTCTTCAAAATAGTGCTCGGCAGCTACTCGGCCTATGGCCGAACCTTGCGCCGCAACAGTGGTAGCATCCATCTCCGCCCAGTATGCCTTGACACGGGCAAAGGCCATCCGCGAGCCTTCTATGCACGCCGATCTCTTCATCGCGTTGATGCGCGGCACCGCACCAAGGAACTGCTGCACTAAGCTGAAATAGTTGTTCGGCTTCGGCTTCTCCGGCCACAAATGATCTACAAGAGACCTCATGGCGAGTCCGGACAACCTATTAAGTTTGGCCCATTCGGCTAGCTGATCAGTCAAGGGAAGCGGACGCTCTGGAACGTTGAATTGCGACCAGAATAGCTTGTCCACTTCACGATCTGATTGATCTTGGAAGTATTCGACCGCATCGACAGCGCTCGCCGCCAAGTCCATATATGTGTTTGCCAAACTCCACAGCCGATCCAGAGGGGCATACCGCGGATCTCCGAACTTCCTCCGCAGCAGAAAGGGCTTCCCAGCCGCAATATCCCCGGCTTCGTGAAGCTCCTCCTTCTTCGCCCTCATAGCAGAGCGTCTGTCTTTGGTCGCCATAGTGGCCTTCTCAAGGTCCGCTGCCTTCACTCGGTTTTCTTCTTCAAGGAACTGGCAACGGTCGGCAGTGCCTTTTAATTCTACGGCCATCTTGGCCATCTTTTCTTTGCTTTCGCAATGGGCGCCTTCTCGGTTCTTAACTCTTGGGCCGCATTCAAAGCAGCCACATTACTAACCCTCGCTTGTTCCTTGGCTCGGGCGAGTTCCGCCCAAAGGGTCTCCACGGTGGCAGCTCCGTCTGCAGTCACAACATATTAAAAATACTGGCATCATGCTGCGCTTATTGTGTGACTTTCACTAGAAAACATTACTTACCCTGTGATTCGTCAAGCCGCTTATGAACAAGCTCGATGTCGGTGTCTGCCGCATCCAGCTGCCGTTTTAATTCGGCAAACTCACTAGTCCGGCTAGCCACCGGAGCTTCCACCACCTACACATAAAGGCAGTCTGGTTATTGCCTGGGACTATGATCCTCTGTTCGCCGCTGTTCTCGATGACAACCAGAGTCTCAGGGGCTACTATCTACACAGGGCACACCTAACATGTGCGGTACTATCACATATTATTTCACGTACCTCAAAGCCTGTCAGTAGACTCATAAAGGCTTCATGTAATCCGCTTTCGGCGGACGAAATTCTTTCCATCACCGTACCCATCAGCGTACGGTGTTCTTCTGAGATGGCCGCTCGCCCCAACAGCTCCCTCAGAACGTCCGACCGCATACCATACGGTGCCGGACTCTTTTGTTTGCTCTCTTTGGGAGCCGGACGCTGGGGACTTCGAGGATCTATGGGATTATCTTCTGGCCTCACCGGATCCGGAGAGGCCCTCCGTGATGACACTTTGGGGTCGCCCACTTCTTGAGCGGAGGAGTCCGGGGGAGGCGTTTCGCTCTCCATCATCTCCGGAAGAAGATCCCCCGAAGACGAGCTCAGCTGAGAAGGGCTAAGACCCGAACTACAAGATATATGCGGCGGTTATTTTCTCAGAAGAAAGATAGTATACCTTCACTATTAAAGTATTTTTTGGATCACTTACGACTCGTTGGAGGGCTGATCCTCCCACGGACTTTGTGCGGCAAGAGCACCCCCCGAGGCAGGACCCTCTATTGGAGACCTCTTCTCTCGTTTGGAGGCCTCGACTTCCGGATCCTCGGAAGCACTCCCCTTCCTCCCCCGGTTATCCTCCTTTAAGGAGGCGTTCATTCCGTCGGTTGAAACTGGCAGCGATGGGGGCCCGCTTCCACCCATATTATTCCCCCTGTATCTTCCTTCGAGGGCTCCGGGCAAGGTGCGAGCTCGAGCATCTTTTCCAATACCGGATTTTCCAAGCCCTCAGTGAGGGGGGCCGAACACCGAATCATCTTCGCCTTTGTTAGCCAGTCCTGGTCAAAGAGCGATCTCTCAGAAATAACTTCATGATGAATAAAAGGCGGTGTGTTCGGCTAGAGGATTTCTTACTTGCTTGGCGGTGCGGTTACTGCTCAGGCCCACATCCTCAGTGGCATCTGGACACTCTATTTGAGGTCCGAAGAATGACTTGTACATATCCTCGTGCGTCGGGCCGAGGAAACTTTGAATGGCACACGGTCCTTCTAGGTTGAACTCCCACAAGCGAAGGGGCCGGCGTTTGCAAGGCTGGATTTAACGAACCAGCATAACTTGTATTACCACTACCAAATCAAAATCTCCCTCGAAGAGATCTCGAATGCGGCTTTGCAGTATCGGCACGTCCTTGGCTGGACCCCAGCTCAGACCTCTACTAATCCATGACATTAGTCGTGGTGGGGGGTCCGAGCGGAAAGCGGGGGCAGCCGCCCACTTGGCACTTCTGGGAGCTGTGACATAAAACCACTCTCGCTGCCATAATTCGGACACATCTGGAAAGGAACCTTTCGGCCATGGAGCTCCTGCCATCTTGCCTATTGATGCACCTCCGCACGCTACATGTTGCCCCTCGATCATCTTCGGCTTCACTTCAAAGGTCTTGAGCCACATGTCGAAGTGAGGGGTAATGCGGAGGAAGGCGCCCAGACGACAATAAATGTCGAGATGTGGAGAAAGGAGTCCGAAGCTAGATCATGGAAATCTAGCCCGTAATAGAACATCAAACCCCTGACGAAGGGATCCAGAGTGAGGCCTAGGCCTCGGAGGAAGTGGGAGACGAACACAACGTTCTCGTTAGGTTCGGGAGTAGGGACGACCTGCCCACGAGCAGGAAGACGATGCGAAACCTCGGCGGTCAGGTATCTGGCATCCCTCAACTTTTTGATGTCCTCTTCCGTCACGGAGGAGGGCACCCATCAGCCTTGAAGGCTGGATCTGGACATGATTGAAGATCCGGAGCACCTAAGCTGGGCTTTGGGTGTTGGAACTTGAGGCGGGGAAGGGTTTGATTGAGCACAGGAGGAAAAAAGTGAAAACCTTGTCCCTTTATAAAGAGGGTGAATATCAAGCGTCCTCTCCTTAGCCGTTTAGGACTTGCCTATAATCTAGGAGTCCTAGACACGGTTGGTTACTCACGACCGCATTAATGAGAATCCCGTAATTGGGGGAACACGATCTCCGCTTCGATAAGACGTGTCAAGAAACCGCCTCGCCTTATGTGTGGAGCTGGTGAAAAGAAACAGTTCGAATAATCACCGGGCCATGACATAACGTCATGCTGCCAAAACAAGTCAACAAATTGGATCTGTGAAAATATTATTCTCTCTACGGTGGCACGTGGAACTTATTTTGCAGGGTCGGACACTATCCTCGTTTTCAAGTTCTTCTGTGATGTATTCGGAGAAGGAACCCGCCTTGTAATGCCGAAGATAATACTGCGCGCCGGACTCATCATCATTGAAGCCTGGTTCAGGGGCTACTGAGGGAGTCCTGGATTAGGGTGTCTTCGGACAGCCAGACTATCTCCATTGGCCGGACTGTTAGACTATGAAGATACAAGATTGAAGACTTCGTCTCGTGTCCGGATGGGACTCTACTTGGCGTGGAAGGCAAGCTAGGCAATACGGATATGGATATCTCCTCCTTTGTAACCGACCTCGTGTAACCCTAACCCTCTCTGGTGTCTATATAAACCGAAGGGTTTTAGTCCGTAGGACAACAATCACAACATACAATCATACCATAGGCTAGCTTCTAGGGTTTAGCCTCTCTGATCTCGTGGTAGATCTACTCTTGTACTACCCATATCATCAATATTAATCAAGCAGGACGTAGGGTTTTACCTCCATCAAGAGGGCCCAAACCTGGGTAAAACATCGTGTCCCCTGCCTCCTGTTACCATCCGGCCTAGACGCATAGTTCGGGACCCCCTACCCGAGATCCGCCAGTTTTGAAACCGACAAACAGTCTGCCAGAAAATTGTATTGACAACTGGGAGGACTTGGAGGACGCCTTTCGCAACAACTTCCAAGGAACATATGTCTGGCCACTGGATGCCGATGACCTAAGTAATATTGTCCAGCAGCCTGGAGAGTCAGCAAGGAAGCTCTGGACCAGGTTCTTAGTTAAAAAGAACCAAATCATCGACTGTCCGGACGCGGACGCCCTTGCGGCCTTCAAACACAGCGTCCGGGATGAATGGCTTGTATGCAACCTCAGTCAAGAAGGACCTAGATCAATGACAACCCTTAGCGCTGTAATGACCCGCTTTTGCACGGGAGAAGACAGTTGGCTCGCTCGTAGAAGCAATAGCGCCAGCAACTCGGGCACTTCCGAAATCCGAGACGGCAATGGCAAGCCACGACGAAGCAAATACAACAGTCACAATGATAACGATAGATCACACGACACAACGGTTAATGCTGGATTTAGCAATCCCAAGCCCGGTCAGCAGAAAAAGCCATTCAAGGCGAACAGAGACGGACCATCCAACCTAGACAGGATACTAGACTGACCCTGCCAGATACACGGCCACCCCCAATAAACCAGCCAATCATACCAACAGAAGCTATTGGGTCCTCAAGCATGCCCCCAAGCTTAACACCGAACACAAGGGAAGGGGGCCGCAAGGAAATAGGGACGACGGAATGGTTCAACAGCCAAATGCAGAGGGCCAGAAGCAACTTCCCCCCGAAGATCGATCTAATCAGGAACAGAAATAGCAGTTCGTCTTCCGCCACCCATCTCACATACACGATGAAGCTATACCGCGTATACATAACTACGCACTTAAGATACCATGGGCAGCGGCGGAAGCACAATACAGATAAGTCTGCAAACATTCCGGTAACATTTTTTATACACTTTCCTTTTTTTCAATACTTCTTAAAAGCAGGTAGAGCAAAGGAGAAACACTTACGACCGACTCCATCGGAGTTCGGATCCATACACTCACCTACGGGGCTACTTCCTTCAAGGATTCCCCTCGCTGAGGACAGGCGGTGCAGACGTGCGACAGGAGGTCCAAAATAAACTTTTGTAGACCGCACTCTTTTTTTAGAGCCTGTAACATGCCTTTTTCCTCTGCCTTCGACCCAGGACATATCAAATGACCAAGGTCGTGGCATATATATTAATTAATCATCGGCATATCGTGCAGGTCCTAGTTCACACTATCCGAATTAATTACCCTTGTTTTTCCGCAAATAAATACGCCTCCCATGGTTGTTTCACAAACATACCCCGTCTTAACTTGCCAGGGGCTCGGTACGGGAACAAATGAGTTGCCAACAAAGTCCGAACAACTTTTACAGCGCACTTCGGCATCGCGAGTTTGGCCTTATATGCATCAGCTCCGAATCATGTCTTGGGTCAATAGTTGGGTTGCCCGGCTCCGTTGCTATCCTACGTTTCGCTCTATCGACTAGGGTAGTAAAGGGAGAACTACTGCGATTGTGCTACCGGTTCACCTGGTGATGCACCTCAGTAGAGAAAGCCGAAAATTGACTGTCATGATGCAGCGAGAGCTGGTCAACCACTCGATGACTTACCGGAGTCTCTAGCGATTCCTCCGTGTCACACGAAGGACCTCTTTTCCGGCCAATTATGTAAACGCATCGTATGAATAAGCCGCATACATACTAGAGGCTATGTCGTAGACCCACCATAAAACTCCTACGGGTAAGTGAAAGTGTTAACGTCCTATAGTCTGGTTGCCTGGTTCGCCGCATTGACACCTCCTTTACGGACCAAGACGTTGGGTCAAGAGTGATCATATGGTTTTTCGAACACCCCTATACTTCCTAAAAGGGGGCTGAAGCCGACGACTGGAAATCTTTCAGTTTATATTAAAACGGCCGCACAGGAGGAACACAAGCTTTCATGCACAATATACAAATAGATTCACTATAAAATTGTCTCGAACAATTCTTATACACCTCACTCGAACATCATGTCTTTCGAGCATTGACCCTCTATCAAGCGGGCGGCTACTAGGACGTCTTCAAAATAATGCTCTGGTTCGTGGTGGTCCTTGCCCTTGGGCGGACTCTTCACCGCAACATCGATGGCCTTCATATTCCCCCAGAATGTCTTGACTCGGGCAAAAGCCATCCGTGCACCCTCAATGCACACCGATCGCTTCACAGTGTCGATACGCGACACTATGTCAACAAGCCGCTGCACTAAGCCAAAGTAACTATTTGGAACAGGCTCAAGTGGCCATAACCGGATTATGACGTTCTTCATAGCAGCACCAGATATCCTATGAAGCTCGGCCCACTAGGACATCTGCTCATTCAGCAACAGGGGGGTGCTTCGAGGCGCCGAACTGTGACCAGAAAAGCTTGTCCATTGTGTACCCCTCTGGCGCCTGATAATACCGCGCCGCATCGGAAGAACTCTTCGGCAAGTCTAAAAACTCGTCCGAAGAACTCCACAATTGGTTCAGCTCAGCATAGTTCGGATCGCCGAACTTAGCCTGTAGAAAAAATGGCTTACCAGCCACAATCTCCCTAGCTTGCCGGATCTCCTCACGGGCCGCTCTGGATTCAGACCGCGCTTCTCTTGCTTCTCTTAAAGCCTTTTCAATTTCAGCCATTTTGGCTTCGTTCTCCTTCTCAAGGACCTCACAGCGGCTGGCAGCACTTTTTAGCTCAAGCACCATCATGGATATCTTCTCCTCGTCTTGACGTTGAGCAGCCCGTCCGGCTTCTAACTCCTCCGATACCTTCTCGGCAACCGCATTACTACACCAGGCCTGCTCCTTGGCCCGGGCTAGCTCAGCTCGAAGAATTTCAACGGCGGCAGCACCATCTGCAGCCAGGTACAGCTTTCAGTGTCATGCTTATATCACAAAAATGTATGTACAGAGACTGCTCCGAATACATACCTTGCGACTCGTCAAGACGCATATTGATCAACGTAATGTCATCCCCAGCCACATCAAGCTTCCGTTGTAGTTCGGCAATATCCGCAGTCCAGGAAGTAGCCAGGGGGAAGCAACCTGTGTTCAAAGTTAATCAGATTGGTCCTCCAAAATTTCTTCTTGATCCTCCATTCGCCTCCCATGGGAAGCCAACCGGAGTCTCAGGGGCTACTGTCTATACACAGGTGTATTTTTTGAATAAAACACAATTGCACATGTTACATTACAAACCTCGAAGCCTCTCAGTAGGCTCACAAAGGCCTCATCCAATCCGCTCTTCACGGATAGGACCTTTTCAACCACCGTACCCATCAAGGTACGAAGTTCCTCTGGAACGAACGCCTGCCGCAGCATGTTCGTCAAGATATCCAGCGCCTCTGGATCTCCGGAGGCAGCCGCAGAAGTATGGTCACCCTTTGAAGGGACCTGTTTATTTGTATCCGGCTGCATTCCGGACTGTTCGGGGTCTTCATTGTTGTTCCCCGGACCCTGGGCCATCGAAGTATCACCTTCGTATAACTTCTTTGTCATCCCTTGCACCACTTGTTGGTCGAGGGAGACCCTCCGTGATGACACCTCAAGATCGTCTGCCCTATTGGACGGAGAGGCCAGTGGGGGCGTCTCGCTTTCCATCATCTCCGGAGAAGGTCCCCCGAGGAACAGGATTGTTGAAGGGGACTGCATGCTGGGCTGCAAAAATGTATATTTCAAGCATCATATGAAAAGAACGGGATATGTTTAGAACAACCTTGTTTACTTACCATTGGGCCGGAGGCTCCTCCTCGTCACGAGACTGCGCTTCAATGACCTCCAGGCCCGGGCCACCTCCCAGAGGCATCTTGCCTCGCTTAGGAGCTTGCTTCTCCCAATCTTCGGAGGCGGCCCTCTTCTTCTTGGGAGCGAAAGAGATAGTGGCCCCACTTTACTTTTGTCTTCAGACGAGGGGATATTTATTCCTCCGGACATAAAGTCCGAGGTCCCTTGCGAATAGAGGCCGTCCTTGGTCCTCTTGTCCTACGCCTTATCCTCCTTCTCCGGCATCTGGTTTGGTGCTGGGGCCAGCATCCTTGTTAGGACAGGATTCGCTGGACCCTCGGGCAGAGGGGCCGAACACATAATCAGTTCCTCCTTCTTTATCCAGCCCTGAAAAAAGATAGCCTGCTCAGTGTCATATTACTGTATGCATGATTGCAAAGTATTCGAGGGCCAAGTGCTTACCAGGGTATCTGGACTATTACAGTTGAGACCAGCGTCCTTAGCGGTATCCGGCCAATGGTTCCGCTTCCCGAGAAATAACTTCCACATCCCTTCATGTGTGGCGCCGAAGAAGTGTCGGAGGGTCTGTGGTCCTTCTGGATTAAACTCCCACATGCGGCGAGGCCTGCGCTGGCAGGGCAGGGTTCAGCAGACTAACATCACTTGCATCAAAATAACGAGATCGATATCTCTCTCGAGGAGGGTTCAGATGCGGCTTTGGAAGGTCCGCACTTCATCGACCGATCCCCAGTACAGCCTCTTGTTGACCCATGATGCAAGCTGTGACGGTGGGCCAGGACGGAAAGTGGGTGCAGCAACGCACTTAGTACTGCGGGGCTCTGTAATGTAAAACCACTCCCGCTACCAGTAATTGGAAGTCTCAGTAAAGGAACCTTTTGGCCAGGGAGTGTTGGCAATTTGGCTGATTGTAGCACCGCCGCACTCCACCTGTTCCCCGTCGGATATCTACGGTTTCACACTAAAGGTCTTGAGCCATAAGCCGATGTGTGGGGGGATTCGAAGGAAGGCCTTGCATGTAATGATAAACGCCGAGACATGGAGAATCGTGCCCAGGGCAAGGTCGTGAAAATCCAGTCCGTAATAAAACATTAGCCCCCGGACGAAGGGGTGAAGCACAAACCCTAACCCCCGGAGGAAGTGGGGGATGAACACAACCCTCTCGCCAGATCCGGGGGTCGGAATAACTTGTCCTTGAGCAGGAAGCCGGTGGTCGATCTCTGCAGTCAGATATCTGGCTGCCCGAAGCTTTGCAATATCCTCCTCTGTAACGTAGGTGTTGAGGCATATCTCTCTCGAGGTAGTTTTGGTGATTGATGACAACATGTTTGCGTACTAATCATGTGCTTTGAGTAGTTCACAGATTCATCCTTGGCATGAGACGTTTTCTTCCCTTCGGAGTGTCATTCAAGACGGTGTAGCTCTTTCGTTTCTCTTTCGGTGGACTAGTTGCGTAGAGGGCACCGTACTATCAAGAGGGGGTCCGCTGGGGTATTACTTGGGTGGAATCAACACGTACACATCAGCTTCTCACCCTCAGAGCTCTTCCACTTCATTGGAGAGATCTCTTCTCTTTCCGTGTCCTGTCTGGGTTCCAGCGGTAGTACCGCACAACCCAGCGGTAGTACCGTTGAGGAGTCACAAGCGACAGTACCGCTCCGCAGCGGTAGTACCGCCGGTGACTCCACAGCAGTACTACCGCTGGCCTGCCTGGCACCACCGCCTCGTCCTTAGCCTCGACGGAGTGATCTTCTCTCTCTCTTGTCTGTGTCCCAGCGGTAGTACCGCACTACCAGCGGTAGTACCGCCGAAGGGTCACAAGCGGCAGTACCGCTCCCCAGCGGTAGCACCGCCGGTGACCCCGCAGCTGTACTACCGCTGGGCTGTCTGGCCCCCACCACCTCGACTCAAGGGCTCTTTTTCTCGTGTTGGGTTTTGCGGCACTAGTTGTGGCAGTAGAGGCAGTAGTACCGCTTCGGAGTGGTAGTACCGCCCTTACCACCGCGGTAGTACCACGCTGGGTCCAGATCCCTGCTGCTCTTCTCTGCACGGCAGTACCGCTAGCTGGAGCGGCAGTACCGCTGGCTCAGCGGTAGTACTACCCCCCCTTAGCGGTACTACCGCCCTGTGCAGGGCTGGTTGGTGGGGCAACGGTTGGATTGTTGCCCCCACTATAAAAGGGGGTCCCCTTCTTCCCCTTTGACTCACCTCTTCCCCCTCAAGCTCCATTAATGCTCCAAGCTCCATTTTCGCCCGATCTATCTCTCTAGCCAATCAAACTTGTTGATTTGCTCGGGAGTGGTTGAGAAGGCCCTGATCTACACTTCTACCAAGGGATTTTTGATTCCCCCACTCATCCCTAGCGGATCTTGTTACTCTTGGGTGTTTGAGCACCCTAGACGGTTGAGGTCACCACGGAGCCATAGTCCATTGTGGTGAAGCTTCGTGGTATTGTTGGGAGCCTCCGATTAAGTTGTGGAGATTGCCCCAACCTTGTTTGTAAAGGTCCGGTTGCCGTCTTCAAGGGCACCAATAGTGGAATCACGGCATCTCGCATTGTGTGAGGGCGTGAGGAGAATACGGTGGCCCTAGTGGCTTCTTGGGGAGCATTGTGCCTCCACACCGCTCTAACGGAGACGTACTTCCCCTCAAAAGGAAGGAACTTTGGTAACACATCCTCGTATTCACCGGATCCACTCTTGGTTATCTCTTACCTTTACTTGTGCAAGCTCTTTAGTGTTACTTCTCTTGCTTGCTTGTATGCTTGTTGTTATTGCATCATATAGGTTGCTCACCTAGTTGCACATCTAGACAACCTACTTTGATGCAAAGTTTAATTTGGTAAAGAAAAGTTAAAAATTGGTAGTTGCCTATTCACCCCCCTCTAGTCAACCATATCGATCCTTTCAGTAGGAAGCCACCCATCGGACTTGGGAGCTGGATCCGGACATGATGGGAAGGCTGAAAGCAATGGAGTCGAACCTTGCGTGTTGGAACTCGGGGTTGGGAAGGCCGAGGAGAAGTTTGGCGTATAAAAGACGGCCCTTGGTTCCTTTATAAAGGCCTGCGGTATTGAACGCCTCCTCCTAAAGCCTAAGAACCAGCCTATTCCTAAGGAATCTTTCCCGTAGGACGGTTGGGTTACCCATGCCTGTATTGATGAAAATCCCGCAATAAGGGGGCACGATCCCTGCTTCGACAAGACATGCCAGTAAAAACCATGACCCCAAAACATGGAACAACGGGACAGGAAATAGTTCAAAATAAAGGCCGGGAGGGCGTGACGTCACATTATTAAAGTTGTCAGCGGATCGGATTCAAGAAAGTGTATACTCTCTACAGTTGTGCGTTGTAGACCTGAACACGTTCGTTTCGTCCGAAGACTATTTTTTGAAGTTCGGAAGGAGGAACCCACCTTGCAATGCTGAAGACAGCACTACGCCCCGGATACCTTGTCATTGAAGCCAGTTTCAGGGGCTACTGAGGGAGTCCTGAGGGGTCCTCGGGCGTCCGGCCTGTTATCTATGGGCCAGACTGATGGGATGTGAAGATATGAAGACTGAAGACAGTGCCGTGTCCGGATGGGACTCTCCTTGGCGTGGAAGGCAAGCTTGGCGAACAACTATGAAGATTCCATATTATGTAACCGACTCTATGTAACCCTAGATCCCCCGGTGTCTATATAAACCGGAGGACTTAGTCCGGATAAGGGATACTAAATACCGTAGTCATACAGGCTAGACTTCTAGGGTTTAGCTATTACGATCTCGTGGTAGATCAACTCTTGTAACACTCATATTCATCAAGATCAATCAAGCACGAAGTAGGGTATTACCACCATAGAGAGGGCCCGAACCTGGGTAAACATCATGTACCCTATCTCGTGTTACCATCAACCTTAGACGCACAGTTCGGGACCACCTACCCAAGATCCGCCGGTTTTAACACCGACATCCGCTTCATCCAACAATACCGCCGAATCAAATTAAGACATTGTTGGCAAGCAGTATGACTATTATCGCCCACAACCCTTTGTGTTCTACTCGTGCATATAACATCTACGCATAGACCTGGCTCTGATGCCACTGTTGGGGAATGCAGTATTTCAAAAAAATTTACCTACTATCACGCAAGATCTATCTAGGAGATGCATAGCAATGAGAGGGGAGAGTGTGTCTACGTACCCTCGTAGACCGAAAGCGGAAGCATTTAGTAACACGGTTGATGTAGTCGAACGTCTTCGTGATCCAACCGATCCAAGTACTAAACGTATGGCACCTCCGCGATCTGCACACGTTCAGCTTGGTGACGTCCCTCGAACTCTTGATCCAGTTGAGGCCGAGGGAGAGTTCCGTCAGCACGATGGCGTGGTGACGGTGATGATGAAGTTACCAACGCAGGGCTTTGCCTAAGCACTATAACGATATGACCGAGGTGTGTAACTGTGGAGGGAGGCACCGCACATGGCTAAAATATCAACTTGTGTATCTATGGGGTGCCCCCTTCAACGTATATAAAGGGGGGAGGGAGGAGGAGGCCGACCAAGGTGTGGCGCGCCTAAGGGGGGAGTCCTACTCCAAGTAGGATTCGCCCCGCCCCCTTTCCTATTCCCACAAGGCGAAGGGGGGAGGGAGGAGGAGAAGAGAAGGAAAGGGGGGCGCCCCCCAACACTAGTCCAATTCGGTTTGGGCTAGGGGGGCACGCTCGACTCACTGGCCTGCCTCCTTTCTTCCACTACTAGGCCCATGAGGCCCAATAACTTCCGGGGGGGGTTCTAGTAACCCGCGGTACTCCGAAACGACCCGAACCATTCCGGTGTCCGAATATAACCTTCCAATATATGAATCTTTATGTCTCGACCATTTCGAGACTCCTCGTCATGTCCGTGATCTCATCTGGGACTCCGAACAACCTTCGGTCATCAAATCACATAACTCATAATATAAATCGTCATTGAACGTTAAGCGTGCGGACCCTATGGGTTCGAGAACTATGTAGAAATAACCGAGACACATCTCCGGTCAATAACCAATAGCGGTACCTAGATGCTCATATTAGTTCCTACATATTCTATGAAGATCTTTATCGGTCAAACCGCATAACAACATACGTTGTTCCCTTTGTCATCGGTATGTTACTTGCCCAAGATTCGATCATCGGTATCATCATATCTAGTTCAATGTCGTCACCGGAAAATCTCTTTACTCGTTCTGTAATGCATCATCCCATGGCTAACTCATTAGACACATTGCTTGCAAGGCTCATAGTGATGTGCATTACCGAGAGGGCCCAGAGATACCTCTCCAATACACGGAGTGACAAATCCTAATCTTGATATATGCCAACTCAACAAATACCATTGGAGACACCTGTAGAGCATCCTTCTAATCACCCGGTTACATTGTGACGTTTGATAGCACACAAGGTGTTCCTTCGGTATTCGGGAGTTGCATAATCTCATAGTCTGAGGAACATGTATAAGTCATGAAGAAAGCAATAGCAGAAAAACTAAACGATCATTATGCTAAGCTAACGGATGGGTCTTGTCCATCACATCATTCTCTAATGATGTGATCCCGTTCATCAAATAACAATACATGTCTATGGTCAGGAAACATAATCATCTTTCATTAACGAGCTATTCAAGTAGAAGCATACTAGGGACACTTTGTTTTGTCTATGTATTCACACATGTACTAAGTTTCTGGTTAATACAATTCTAGCATGAATAATAAACATTTATAATGATATAAGGAAATATAAATAACAACTTTATTATTGCCTATAGGGCATATTTCCTTCAAGATCACACCATATCTAATAAAGTACGGTTACGACGTTCGAACACACCATTATGATGTGGTGTTCTAGGTGGCGTGAGTTGTGAAACTATTCTAGATTGTTTTAAATGAAGGCCAAACTCGTAACTCAAATATTCGCCTCCGCGATCAGATCGTAGAACTTTATTTTCTTTTTACGATGATTCTCCACTTCACTCTGAAATTCTTTGAACTTTTCAAATGTTTCAGACTTGTGTTTCATTAAGTAGATATACCCATATCTGCTTAAATCATCAGTGAAGGTCAGAAAGTAACGATTCCCACCGCGAGCTTCAACACTCATCGGACCACATACATCGGTAGGTCTTATTTCCAATAAGTCATTAGCTCGCTCCATTGTACCAGAGAACAGAGTTTTAGTCATGCACGTAGTACTTTGTTTCGATGACTAATAGATTTTTTGCAATAAGTATGTGAGTTCTTTATGACTAATGTTGAGTCCATGGATTATATGCACTCTCACCCTTCCATCATTGCTAGCCTCTTCAGTACCGTGCATTGCCCTTTCTCACCTTGGGAGTTGGTGCAAAGTTCGCCGGTGCATCCAAACCCCGTGATATGATACGCTCTATCACACGTAAGCCTCCTTATATCTTCCTCAAAACAGCCACCATACCTACCTATCATGTCATTTCCATAGCCATTCCGAGGTATATTGCCATGCAACTTCCATCATCATCATATAGATGACTTGATCATTTATTGTCATATTGCTTTGCATGATCGTAAGATAGCTAGCATGATGTTTTCATGGCTTGTCCGTTTTTCTGATTTCATTGCCATGCTAGATCATTGCACAGCTCGGTACACCGCCGGAGGCATTCATATAGAGTCATATCTTTGTTCTAGTATCGAGTTGTAATATTGAGTTGTAAGTAAATAAAAGTGTGATGATCATCATTATTAGAACATTGTCGCATGTGAGGTTATCAAAATAAAAGTGGCCAGAGAAGCCCCCCCCCCAAAAGAGAGAGATGCCAAAGAAGCCTACAAAAAAAGAGAAAAAATAAATAAATAAATGAGAGAAAAGAGAGAAGGGACAATGTTACTATCCTTTTACCACACTTGTGCTTCAGAGTAGCACCATGTTCTTCATATAGAGAGTCTCTTGAGTTATCACTGTCATATACTAGCGGGAATTTTCATTATAGAACTTGGCTTTAATATTCCAACGATGGGCTTCCTCAAGTGCCCTAGGGCTTCATGAGCAAGCAAGTTGGATGCACACCCACTTAGTTTTAGTTTGAGCTTTCATACTCTATTCCACCTATAGTGCTATATCCATGGCTCACGCTCATGTATTGCGTGAAAGTTGAAAAGGTTTGAGAACATCAAAAGTATGAAACAGTTTCTTGGCTTGTCATCGGGGTTGTGTATGATTTGAATATTTTGTGTGATGAAGATGGAGTATAGCTTGACCATATGATTTTGTAGGGATAACTTTCTTTGGCCACGTTATTATGAAAATACATGATTGCTTTATTAGTATTGAGGGAGTCCTGGATTAGGGGGTCTCTGGATAGCCGGACTATATCCTTTGGACGGATTGTTGGACTATGAAGACACAAGATTGAAGACTTCGTCACGTGTCCAGATGGGACTCTACTTGGCATGGAAGGCAAGCTAGGCAATACGGATATGTATATCTCCTCCTTTGTAACCGACCTTGTGTAACCCTAGCCCCCTCCGGTGTCTATATAAACCGGAGGGTTTTAGTCCGTAGGACAACATACAATCATACAATAGGCTAGCTTCTAGGGTTTAGCCTCTCCAATCTCGTGGTAGATCAACTCTTGTACTACTCGTATTATCAAGAATAAATCAAGCAGGACATAGGGTTTTACCTCCATCAAGAGGGCCCGAACCTGGGTAAAACATCGTGTCCCCTGCCTCCTATTACCATCCGCCTTAGACGCACCGTTCGGGACCCCCTACCCGAGATCCACTGGTTTTGACACCGACATTGGTGCTTTCATTGAGAGTTCCTCTGTGTCGTCATCATTAGGCTTGATGGCTCCTTCAATCATTGATAGCGATGCAGTTCAGGGTGAGACTTTTCTCCCCGGACAGATCTTTGTGTTCGGCGGCTTCGCACTGCGGGCCAACTCGCTTGTCCATGTGGAGCAGATCGAGAGTTACGCCCCTGGCCACCAGGTCAGGTTTGGAAGCTTAAACTACACGGCCGATATCCACGGAGACTTGATCTTTGACGGATTCGAGCCCCTGCCTTGTGCGCCACATGGTCACGATGAGTATGATTTAGCTCTACCATCGGGCAGTGTTCAGGAGATCGCACCGGCAACCGCTCCGACCCTCAATTCGGAACCTGTTGCGCCATCCATGGACGGGTGGATAGACCCCACCACGGAGGCCGTATCCTCAGCGGCGATCGAGCCGAATATCGACCTTACCCTTCATGAGAGCCGTGATGCTAAACTGCCGGATCCTTCTCCGGCCACGGACTCCGAACCGCCTGCTCTCGTGCCTATCGAATCCGACTGGGCGCCGATCATGGAGTTTACCTTCGCAGATATCGTTCAGCACTCTCCCTTTGACAACATACTGAACTCATTAAGGTCTCTCTCCTTGTCAGGAGAGTCCTGGCCGAACTATGTCCGGCAGGATAGGGATGAGGATGACGAAGAAATTCGCCGCCCACCCACCACCCACTTAGTAGCCACTATCGATGTTTTAACCGACATGCTCGACTTCGAGTCCCAAGACATCGAAGGCATGGACGACGATTTAGGAGGCGAACAAGCACCACTGCCCACAGGGCACTGGATAGCCACCTCATCATATGACATATATATGGTGGACACACCCAAAGAAGGCAATGGCGATGGGACAGCGTAGGATGACCCCTCCAAGAAGCAACCCAAGCGCCGACGTCAGCGGTGCCGCTCTAAGTCTCGCCAAAGCAAAAGCGGTGACACCGGCATAGGAGATAATAGCACTCCGGATAGTGTCGAAGACGACAACAATCCCCTCGAGCAAGATTTAGGGCAGGAGGATGGAGAAGCCAACCCTCCCAAGAGAGCGGCAGATGGAGAGGCGGAGGATGATAATTACATGCCTCCCTCCGAAGACGAGGCAAGCCTCGACGACGACGAATTCGTCGTGCCTGAGGATCCCGTCGAACAAGAGCGCTTCAACTGCCGGCTTATAGCCACGGCAAATAGCCTTAAGAAAAAGCAACAACAGCTTCAAGCTGATCAAGATTTGCTAGCCGACAGATGGACTGAAGTCCTTGCGGCCGAGGGATATAAACTCGAACGTCCCTCCAAGAGTTACACAAAGTGCAGGTTGCTACCCCGACTGGAGGAGGAAGCACCAAAACCTACATCTCCAGCGTATGAAGCGGCCGATCGGCCACCTCGTGGCCGCGACAGAGAGGCATTTCAGCCAAAAGCTCAGCTCGCACTCCGACGCCACTCAACTAAAAATGTCAAGGCATGGGGAAATACGCCAGACCTGCGAGGCGTATTGGAGGACAAAGGAAAGCACGCAAGATCAACCTACGGATCACGAGGGCGCGCCACTATGCGAGACGATAACCGTCACGCCGGATACAGTAAAAGTAAATCCGGCCGGGCTGAACACAGCGGGCAAGACTCATTTGAGCTGCGTCGCGATATAGCCCAGTACAGAGGCGCCGCACACCCCCTATGCTTCACAGATGAAGTAATGGATCACCAAATCCCAAAGGGTTTCAAACCCGTAAATATCGAATCATACGACGACACAACAGATCCTGCGGTATGGATCGAGGATTTCCTCCTGCACATCCACATGGCCCACAGTGACGATCTACATGCCATCAAATACCTCCCACTCAAACTCAAAGGACCAGCTCGGCATTGGCTCAACAGCTTGCCAGCAGAGTCCATTGGCTATTGGGAAGATCTGGAAGCCGCATTCCTCAACAACTTCCAGGGCACTTATGTGCGACCACCAGATGTCGATGACTCGAGCCACATAATTCAGCAGCCAGAGGAATCGGCCAGGCAATTCTGGACACGGTTCCTAACAAATAAAAATCAAATCGTCGACTGTCCGGACGCAGAGGCCCTAGCAGCTTTTAAGCACAACATCCGCAACGAGTGGCTCGCCTGGCACCTTGGCCAGGAAAAGCCGAAATCTATGGCAGCCCTCACGATACTCATGACCCGCTTTTGTGCGGGAGAGGACAGCTGGCTGGCTCACAGGAATAACATATCAATGGTACTTCGGATACCAAGGACAGCAATGGCAGGTCACGTCGCAACAAACATAAGCGCCGCATCAACAATGACAATACCAAGGATACGACAGTCAATGCTGAATTCAAAGGCTCTAAACCCGGTCAACGGAAAAAGCCATTCAAAAGAAGCACTCCGGGCCCGTCCAGTTTGGACCGTATACTTGATCGCTCGTGTCAAATACACGGCACCCCTGACAAGCCAGCCAACCACACCAACAGGGATTGTTAGGTGTTCAAGCAGGCCGGCAAGTTAAATGCCGAAAACAAAGACAAGGGGTCACATAGCGATGACGAGGAGGAGCCCCGACAGCCGAACACCGGAGGACAGAAGAGGTTCCCCCCACAAGTGCGGACGGTGAACATGATATACGCAACCCACATCCCCAAGAGGGAGCGGAAGCGTGCGCTAAGGGATGTATATGCGTTGGAGCCAGTCGCCCCAAAGTTCAACCCATGGTCCTCTTGTCCGATCACCTTCGATCGCAAGGACCACCCCACTAGTATCCGTCATGGCGGATTCGCCGCACTGGTCCTAGACCCAATCATTGACGGATTTCACCTCACTCGAGTCCTTATGGATGGCGGCAGTAGCCTGAACCTGCTTTATCAGGACACAGTGCGCAAAATGGGTATAGACCCCTCAAGGATCAAACCCACAAAAACGACCTTCAAAGGCGTCATACCAGGAGTAGAGGCCCATTGCACAGGCTCAGTCACACTGGAAGTGGTCTTCAGATCCCCGGATAACTTCCGAAGCAAGGAGTTAATCTTCGATATAGTCCCGTTCCGCAGTGGCTATCATGCACTGCTCGGGCGAACCGCATTTGCGAGATTCAATGCAGTACCGCATTATGCATACCTCAAGCTCAAGATGGCAGGACCTCGGGGGGTCATCACAGTTAATGGAAACACAGAGCGCTCTCTTCGTACGGAGGAGCACACGGCGGCCCTCGCAGCAGAAGCGCAAAACAGACTCTTAAGGCAATCCACCAGTCCAGCGATTAAAGACCCGGACACCTTCAAGCGCGCCCGAAGTAATCGGCAACAAGACCGATTGGCACGTTCCGAGCTCGCATAGCAATGCGGCCCCCGCCCCAGCCCCAGCCAAACGGCAAAATCCGTGCCACGCGTACACAATTACGCATTGAAAATACCATGGGCATAGGTGGGGAGGGGGCACGACTATGGCACACCCCAAGATGCGGATCAACCGCACTAGGGGCTTCCCGCTTTGTTATTTTTCTCTCTTTCAGGACTTTAATCTCTGGAAACCCTGTCCGGCAGTATGATTGCCGGACACATGATGCGGCAACCAAGGAGGCATAAAGCTACGTCGCACCACGGAACTCCCAGGTGGTCTCTGACAACGAGCGAAATACATGCTTTAAATACCATTCCTCAGCTTGCCCTTGGAAGGGACATGTCAAATAGTCCTACTTTTTGCTTATCGCACTACTTGTATCATTCTGCTTTAACGCACCTTTTTGAATAAACAATGCATAGCACTAGACTATTATTGCATTCTCTTTTCTTCTTTATATATATATTATATGTTCATTCATGACATTCAACACCCGTACACTCTGGTACGGCCAATACGCCAGGGGCTTAAGCATACCCCATAATACGACGTGAGAGGTCCGAACACTTTCGACAGTGCGGCACCCCGAACTTATAGCATTATATGCATCAGCTCCGAATCATGTCTTGTGTCAATAGTTGGGTTTGCCCGGCTCCCATGTTTTGGTACCTTATGTTCCGCTATATCGGCTAAGGTAGCACTGGGAGAACTACTGCGATTGTGCCCTGGTTCAGCTGGGCTAAGCACCTCAGTAGAGAAAGCTAAAACTGACTGTCCTGATAAGGCGAGAGCTGGTCGCTGTTCGAGAGGTTTCGAGTCCCTAAAGACTTATGCCGCTTAGAGCGAGGAGTCGGCTTTGTCCGGCTTAAGGTGTGTATAGCTCCCCGAATCCGGCCTTCCGAATACTAGGGGTTTCGCCAAAATTTAAAATTGTAGAATTCTATGGCTAAGTGAGAGTGATAAAGCATTATAGTCTGGTTGCCTTGTTCATTGTGCTGAGCACCTCCCTCGAAGGACCCAACAATGGGAAAAAGAGTGCTCAGGTTTATCCCGAACACCCCAGCACTCGTGGCATGGGGGCAGAAGCCGACGACTGGCCATCTCTCAGATTTGATAAACAGCCGCACAGAAGGTAATATTTTAAATTCAAACAAGCGTTGCATAGCGCATATGAACAAGTTTTCATAATACAGGATCACACGAGCAAGTTCATTCAAAAATTACATCTTTTGCACACTCGTCCACCACAAGACGGGCACCCTTCAGGACACCCTCATAATACATTTCCGGGTGGCGGTGCTCCTTGCCCTGCGGCGGCCCCTCCTTCACCAGCTTCTCAGCGTCCATCTTGGCCTAGTGCACCTTTGCACGGGCAAAAGCCCGGCGGGCACCTTCTATACAGATGGACCGCTTGATGACTTCCAGCCGTGGGCAGGCATCCACAAGCCGCCTCACCAGGCCGAAGTAGCTGTTGGGAAGGGAGTCGCCAGGCCACATCCGGACTATAAAGCCCTTCATGGCCTGTTCGGCCGCCTTGTGCAGCTTGACCAGTTGCTTCAGCTGGTCGCTCATAGGCATCGGGTGTTCGGTCCCAGTATATTGAGACCAGAACAACTTCTCTGTCGAGCTTCCCTCCTCGTCCTGGTAAAATTTCGCGGCATCCGCACGCTGCGGGGCAAATCTGTGAATGCTCCTGGAGAGCTCCGGACTCGGGTAAGTAACAAGTAATTTACTTTCACATGCTTGCTTTGCATATTGAATGCCTTACCCGCCGCTATCCTCCTGATCGCGCTCAATCTCCTGGAGGGCCTTTTGGGCTTCGGCCTTGGCATGCTTTGTGCTCTCGAGGGCCGCGGCATGCTCGGACTCTCGCGTCTTCGAGTCAACCTCCAAAGCCTCGTGCTTCTTCACGAGAGCCTGGAGCTCTTGCTGCACCTCGTCCATCCGTGCCTCTTGTTCCCCCCGCTCGGTGCGCTCCTTGGCCGCTTTGTCTTCGGCCTCGGACATCACTTGCTTCAGGGTCGCCACTTCGGTCGTGGCCCCTGGCACATTCATGATGATCCTGTCATTTCGCAACCACATTTTCTTTTATATATATAGACAAGATATTACTTACCTTTGTTCTCGTCGAGCTGCCTCTTGGCAAGACCGAGCTCTTTCTCGGACCCTTCGAGGTCCTGCTTCAGTGCGGCGACCTCCGCGGTCAGTGCGGCAGAGGTCAGCAGCGAAGCCTGCATACACATACAGACATACTTATATTAGACTCATGCAGATATTATTTGATCCTCTATTCGGCTTTTCTTTGTGAACACCAAACAGAGCATCAGGGGCTACTATCTATGCGGTAATATTTTTCCTATATTTTAAATACTTACCTCAAAGCCTGTTAGAAGGCCGGCACAGGCTTCAGTCAGTCCGCTCTTGGCAGACTGAACCTTCTTGATCACCGCACTCACAATAGTGCGGTGCTCTTCGTCGATGGAAGCGCCGCGAAGCAGTCCCAGCAGGTTGTCCGGTGCCTATGGATGGACAGAGGTCACCGGCACGGGCGTCTTGCCCCTTTTGGAAGGGGGGCACCTGCCCGAGTCCGGAACCACTGTAGGTTCCAACGCGGTGTTCGGCTGAGAGCCGAACTTGGAGCCCCCGGGAGCCCTGCTCCCTTTGCTCCTGGAGTCCGGAAGGTCGCCTTGAGGCGCCTCCGGGACTGTCTCCCCCCGGCTCGGTGCCCCCTGAGACAGTACCTCGGCATTGTCCGTAGGGCAAGGAGAGGTGGCAGTTGGAAGTGTATCACTATTCATGTTTGACGAGTCCAAGGAACCGTCCGACGATGATACATCGATACGGGCTTGGGGCGGACTGCATAATCATATTCGATGTTAGGAGAAGCAGTGTGACAAAGGTATGCTATGAGTTACTCTGGTATTCGAATACTTACGACTCCGTGAGGGACTTGGTCCTGAGCAGCCACTCATCTTCGCCGTCGGCGGCGGTGGTGGAACAGTCCGGAAGGAGAGTCCTTCCCTTCTTGGAACCTTCGGCCTCCCCGGTTGGGGCGGCCTTCCTTTTCTTGTCTCCCCCGGATGGAGGGGGAGAGTCTTCGTCTTCCTTCTCCTCGTTTTCGTGGGAGGAGTGCGTCTCAAAGTTATCGGACGATGAGTCTGATACCACCTGGCGCCGGGAACTCTTTCAGGTTCCCTTGGCCTTCTTCTTGGTCTTATCCGGCACCTCATAAGGAGCCGGAGTCCGCATCTTCGTCAGGAGAGCGTCCACAGGGTCTTCGGGCAGAGGGGCCGGACAGTTGATCTGCTTCGATGTCTCCACCCAGTCCTATCAAAGGCATGGGAGCTCAGATCCCGCACATGGTTAAGCTACGGGAAATAAACACCTTATCAGATGTATAGAACTTACCGGATTCGCAGAACGCTTTGCGCTTAGTCGGCGGTCCTCGGTAAGAGAAGGAGGGACCTCGGCACCCTTGAACAGCACCCTCTAGACGTCTTTATGCATCGTGCCGAAGAGCTTGCTTAGAGTCTGGTGCCGGGCCGGGTCGAACTCCCATAAGTTGAAATCCCGTTGTTGACACGGGAGGATCCGGTGGAAGAGCATGACCTAGACTATGTTGACAAGCTTAAGTTTCTTGCTTGTCATGTTCTGGATACACTTCTGGAGTCCGTCTAGCTCCATCGATGAACCCCAGGACAGGCCCTTCTCCTTCCAGGAAGTGAGCCGCGTGGGGATTCCGGATCGAAACTCGGGGGCTGCCACCCAGTTGGTGTCGCGCGGCTCGGTGACGTAGAACCACCCCGATTGCCACCCCTTTATGGTCTCCACGAAGGAGACCTCGAGCCATATAACGTTGGGCATTTTGCCCACCATGGCTCCGCCGCATTCCGCTTGTTGGCCGCCCACCACCTTCGGCTTGATATTGAAGGTCTTCAGCCACAGGCCGAAGTGGGGCCGGATGCGGAGGAAAGCCTCGCACATGACGATGAACGCCAAGATGTTGAGGATGAAATTCGGGGCCAGATCGTGAAAGTCCAGCCCATAATAGAACATGAGACCGCGGATGAATGGATGGAGGGGAAACCCCAGTCCGCGGACGAAGTGGGGGAGGAAAACCACCCTTTCGTGAGGTTCCAGGGTAGGGACGACCTGCCCCGCGGCTGGCAGCCGGTGCGCGATATCCGCGGCTAAGTATCCGGCTCCACGTAAATTTTTGATGTGCCCCTCCGTGACGGAGGAGGCCATCCACTTGCCTCCTGCTCCGGATATGTTTGGAGAGAGTTGAGGAGGAGGATGCGGACTTGGGCGCTGGAGCTCGAGTGCGTGAGAATGGATGAGCAAGGAGGAAGAAGGCGTGGGAAGAAAAAAAGGTGAGATCTTATCCCTTTATAAGGGCGGACTAAACTATGCGCCCCCACTAGCCTGGTAAAACTCGCTTATCCCCCAAGCGCCATAATTGATGGCGCGGTTGGGTTACCCACGTCCATATTGATGAGAATCCCGTAATAAGGGGAACACGATCTCTGCTTTGACAAGACATGTCAAGAAACCGTCTCGTGTTATGTGCGGGGCTGGTTAAAGAGAAACAATTCAAATAATTACCGGGCCATGGCATGATGTCATGCTGCCAAAATGTGTCGGCAGATTGGATTTGTGGAAATATTATTCTCTCTACGGTGGTATGTGGAACTTATTTTGCAGGGTCGGACACTATCCTTGTAATCAAACTCTTCTGTGGTGTATTCGGAGGAGGAACCCGCCTTGCAATGCCAAAGACAACGCTGTGTGCCGGACTCATCATCATTGAAGCCTGGTTCAGGGCCTACTGAGGGAGTCCTGGATTAGGGGGTCTCCGGACAGCCGGACTATATCCTTTGGCCGGACTGTTGGACTATGAAGACACAAGATTGAAGACTTTGTCCCGTGTCGGGATGGGACTCTACTTGGCGTGGAAGGCAAGCTAGAAATACGGATATGTATATCTCCTCCTTTGTAACTGACCTTGTGTAACCCTAGCCCCCTCCGGTGTCTATATAAACCGGAGGGTTTTAGTCCGTAGGACAACATACAATCATACCATAGGCTAGCTTCTAGGGTTTAGCCTCTCCGATCTCGTGGTAGATCAACTCTTGTACTACTCGTATTATCAAGAATAAATCAAGCAGGACGTAGGGTTTTACCTCCATCAAGAGGGCCCGAACCTGGGTAAAACATCGTGTCCCCTGCCTCCTGTTACCAGCCGCCTTAGACGCACAGTTCGGGACCCCCTACCCGAGATCCGCCGGTTTTGACATCGACAAGTATGCTTGAGTATTATTGTCTTAATGTCAAATGATAGATTATTGCTTTGAATCACTCATGTCTTAATATTCATGTTATGATCAGACTACATGATCAGGATTATGCTAGGTAGCATTCCACATCAAAAATTATCTTTTTTATCATTTACCTACTCGAGGACGAGCAGGAATTAATCTTGGGGATGCTGATACGTCTCCGTCGTATCTATAATTTTTTATTGTTCCATGCTAATATTCTACAACTTTTACATACTTTTCGCAACTTTTTATACTATTTTTGGGACTAACATATTGATCCAGTGCCCAGTGCTAGTTCCTGTTTGTTGCATGTTTTTTGTTTCGCAAAAATCCATATCAAACGGAGTCCAAACGGGATAAAAACTTACGGAGATTTTTTTGGTATATATGTGAATTTTGGGAAGTGGAATCAACGCGAGACGATCCTGAGGGGCCCACGAGGGTGAGGGGCGCGCCCCAGGGGGTAGGGCACGCCCTGGGCCCTCGTGGCCACTCCATAACTCCGATTGGTACATATGATTACTATGATGTGGAACTAATAGAAGAATTTGTTGCTTTTAAGAGTGCTTGTGAAATTGAATCTTTGTTTAAAGAGTTTGAAGATTCTGATGATTCAGTTTATAGACCTGGAAATGTAGCTATCCTTAAATATTATTATGAGAATTATAAATACAGTTATGATATTGATGAATTTATTGAGAAAGTCTCCCTGTCCGAGAAGAGACTAATATTTTGCAGGAGTCTATGGAAGAAGCAATTGATGAAACTGTGAGCTCATTGGATGAAAAAGATGATGAGGAGAGCGAAGAACAAAAGGAAGAAGATTGGATTAGCTACCCATGTACACCTTCTAATAAGAGTAACTCTCCAACTCATACATTATTTAATGTCCCTTCATTCTTACCGAAGGATGAATGCCATGATAATTTCTATGATCCCGTCGATTCGTTTGAAATATCCCTTTTTGATGAACTTGATGCTTGCTATTCTTGTGGCCAAGATGCCAATATGAATTATGCTTATGGAGATGAACTTGCTGTTGTTCCTTATGTTAAACATGAAATTGTTGTTATTGCACCCACACATGATAGTCCTATTATCTTTTTGAATTCTCGAAACTACACTATATCGAAGAAGTTTGCACTTATTAAGGATTATATTGATGGGTGGCATTTTACCATTGCACATGCTAATTTTGATGAATATAATATGCATGTGCTTACTGCTCCTACTAGCAATTATTATGAGAGAGGAACTACATCTCCGCCTCTCTATGTTTCCAACACGATAAAATTGCAAGAAACTTCTTATGCTATGCATTGGCCTTTACTTGATGTACATGAATTGTTCTTGTATTACATGCCGATGCATAGGAAGAGAGTTAGACTTCGTCATTGCTTGATGTATGTTGCTTTGTGCTCACTACTAAATGCCAAATCATTGCTAATTCAGATTGGCTTTGATATACCTTGGGATCCGGGTGGATTCATTACTTGAGAACCTTATGCCTAGCTTAATGGCTTTAAAGAAAGCGCTGCCAGGGAGACAACCCGGAAGTTTTAGAGAGTCATTTATTTCTGTTGAGTGCTTTTATAAAGTTCAAAAACAAAAAAATAAAGAGGGGAGCCCAAAACTTTTCAAAAAGGAAAGTGAAAGTGAGAGAGACAAGCATTGTTGAAGTGAGGGAGCTCCTTGAACTTTGTTCATGCTCATGGAAACTTTTTGAATCTTGATTGCAGAAACTTTTTAACAAAAATAATTATCCCCTTGTACAATTCCATTGTATTATAAAAATAATGTGCCAAGATTTGCCTTTAGGATGTTTACATTGCTTGTTGGTTTGTGCGGTGCAAAACAGAAACTTTGGCTGTAGTGTGCGATTTTACATTTTTTTTACTGGACGTCAAACGGTTCTGAAACTCTTTGCACAATCTTTCTATACAAATTGTTTATTTTTACTAATTTTTTCAGAATTTTTGGAGTAACAGAAGTATGGTGAATGTTCAGATTACTACAGACTGACCTATTTAAGACAGTTTCTGTTTTTGATGCATTGTTTGCTTGTTTTGATGAAACTATCGATTTCTATCAGTGGATTAAGCCATGGAAAACTTATATTATAGTAGCTACAATGAAAAAACAAAATATGAATTGGTTTGCAACACTACTTAGAGTAGTGATTTGCTCTATTATACTAACGGATCTTACCAAACTTTTTGTTGAGTTTTGTGTGGATGAAGTGATCAACGATCGAGGAGGTCTTAATATGAGGAGAAGGAGGAGAGGCAAGAGCTCAAGCTTGGGGATGTCCAAGGCACCCCAAGTAAATATTCAGGGACACTCAAGCATCTAATCTTGGGGATGCCCCGGAAGGCATCCCATCTTTCTTCAACAAGTATCGGTATGTTTTTGGTTTCGTTTAGTTCATGTGATATGTGCAAATCTTGGAGCGTCTTTTGCATTCAGTTTTCAATTTTGTTTGATGCACCATGCTGGTATGAGATAGTCCATGGTTGATTTATAGAATGCTCATTGCACTTCACTTAAATACTTTGAGTATGGCTTTATAGAATGCTTCATGTGCATCACATGTATCGTTTGAAGTTTGGATTGCCTGTTTCCCTACACATAGAAAACATCCATTTGTATGCTATTTTGCTTCACTTATATCTGTCAGAGCATGGGCATTTCTTTTGTAAAAAGAATTAAACTCTCTTTCTTCACTTATATTTATTTAGAGAGATGACAGGAATTGGTCATTCACATGGTTAGTCATTAAATCCTACATAAAACTTGTAGATCACTGAATATGATATATTTGATTCGATGCCAGTGGGTAGTTGTGGATTGTAGAAATACTTGTGTTGAAGTTTTTGATTCCCGTAGCATGCACGTATGGTGAACCGTTATGTAACGAAGCTGGAGCATGAGGTATTTATCGATTGTCTTCCTTATGAGTGGCGGTTGGGGGCGAGCGATGGTCTTTTCCTACCAATCTATCCCCCTAGGAGCATGCGCGTAGTACTTTGTTTCGATGACTAATAGATTTTTTGCAATAAGTATGTGAGTTCTTTATGAATAATGTTGACTCCATGGATTATACGCACTCTCACCCTTCCATCATTGCTAGCCTCTTCAGTATTATGCATTGCCCTTTCTCACCTTGAGAGTTGGTGCAAAATTCGCCGGTGCATCCAAACCCCGTGATAGGATACGCTTTATCACACATAAGCCTCCTTATATCTTCCTCAAAACAGCAACCATACCTACCTATCATGGCATTTCCTTAGCCATTCCGAGATATATTGCCATGCAACTTCCATCATCATAATATACATGACTTGATCATTTATTGTCATATTACTTTGCATGATTGTAAGATAGCTAGCATGATGCTTTCATGGCTTGTCCGTTTTTTTTATTTCATTGCCATGCTAGATCATTGCACATCTCGGTATACCGCCGGAGGCATTCATATAGAGTCATATCTTTGTTCTAGTATGGAGTTGTAATATTGAGTTGTAAGTAAATAAAAGTGTGATGATTATCATTATTAGAACATTGTCCCATGTGAGGTTATCAAAATAAAAGTGGCCAGAGAAGCCCCCAAAAAAACAGAGAGGCCAAAGAAGCCTACAAAAAAGAGAAAAAATAATAAAAAATGAGAGAAAAGAGAGAAGGGACAATGTTACTATCCTTTTGCCACACTTGTGCTTCAGAGTAGCACCAGGTTCTTCATATAGAGAGTCTCTTGAGTTATCACTTTCATATACTAGTGGGAAGTTTCATTATAGAACTTGGCTTGTGTATTCCAATGATGGGCTTCCTCAAGTGCCCTAGGTCTTCATGAGCAAGCAAGTTGGATGCACACCCACTTAGTTTCAGTTTGAGCTTTCATACACTTATAGCTCTAGTGCATATGTTGCATGGCAATCCCTACTCCTCGCATTGACATCAATTGATGGGCATCTCCATAGCCCGTTGATTAGCCGCCTTAATGTGAGACTTTCTCCTTTTTTGTCTTCTCCACCCAACCTCCATCATGATATTCTATTCCACCTATAGTGCTATATCCATGGCTCATGCTCATGTATTGCGTGAAAGTTGAAAAGGTTTGAGAACATCAAAAGTATGAAACAATTGCTTGGCTTGTCATTGGGGTTGTACATGATTTGAATATTTTGCGTGATGAAGATGGAGCATAGCTAGACCATATCATTTTGTAGGGATAACTTTCTTTGGCCATGTTATTTTGACAATACATGATTGCTTTATTAGTATGCTTGAAGTATTATTGTCTTAATGTCAAATGATAGACTATTGCTTTGAATCACTCGTGTCTTAATATTCATGCCATGATTAGATTACATGATCAAGATTATGCTAGGTAGCATTCCACATCAAAAATTATCTTTTTTATCATTTACCTACTTGAGGACGAGCAGGAATTAAGCTTGGGGATGCTGATACGTCTCCATCGTATCTATAATTTTTTATTGTTCCATGCCAATATTTTACAACTTTTACATACTTTTGGCAACTTTTTATACTATTTTTGGGACTAACATATTGATCCAGTGCCTAGTGCAAGTTCATGTTTGTTGCATGTTTTTTGTTTCGCAGAAAATCCATACCAAACGGAGTCCAAACGGGATGAAACTTAAGGAGATTTTTTGGAATATATGTGAATTTTGGGAAGTGGAATCAACACGAGACGATGCCCGAGGGGCCCATGAGGGTGAGGGGCACGCCCTGGGCCCTCGTGGCCACTCCGTAAGGCGGTTGGTGCCCTTCTTTCGGCACAAGAAAGCCAATATCCAGATAAAAATCGTGTCAAAATTTCATCCCAATCGGAGTTATGGATCTCCGAGAATTTAAGAAACGGTGGAAGGGCGGAATCGGGGAGAGCAGAAACAGAAGGAAACACAGAGAGAGAGATCCAATCTCGGAGGGGCTCTCGCCCCTCCGCCGCCATGGAGGCCATGGACCAGAGGGGAAACCTTTCTCCCATCTAGCGGGAAGGTCAAGGAAGAAGAAAAAGAAGGGGGTCTCTCCCCCTCTCTCCCGGTGGCGCCGGAACGCCGTCGGGGCCATCATCGCGACAACGATCTACACCAATAACTTCACCGCTGTCATCACCAACTCTTCCCCCCTCTATGCAGCGGTGTAACCCATCTTTTACCCACAGTAATCTCTACTTAAACATGGTTCTCAATGCTATATACTATTTCCCAATGATGTTTGAGTAGATCCGTTTTGTCCAATGGGTTAATTGATGATCGTGATTGGTTTGAGTTGCATGTTTTATTATTGGTGCTGTCCTATGGTGCTCTCCGTGTCGCGCAATCGTGAGGGATCCCCGTTGTAGGTTTGCAATATGTTCATGATTTGCTTATGGTGGGTGGCGTGAGTGATAGGAGCACAGACCCGAGTAAGTAGGTTGTTTGCGTATGGGAGTAAAGGAGGACTTGATGCCTTATAATGCTATGGTTGGGTTTCACCTCAATGATCTTTAGTAGTTGCGGATGCTTGCTAGAGTTCCAATCATAAGTGCATATGATCCAAGAATAGAAAGTATGTTAGCTTATGCCTCTCCCTCAAATAAAATTGCAATAATGATTACTGGTCTAGTTATTGATTGCCTAGGGACAAATAACTTTCTCGTGACAAAAGCTCTCTACTAAAACTAACAAAATTGTTTCTTTATCTAAACAACCCCTAGTTCTTATGTACGCGCTATTTATTATCTTGCAAACCTATCCTATCACACCTACAAAGTTCTTCTAGTTTCATACTTGTTTTAGGTAAAGTGAACGTTAAGCATGCGTAGAGTTGTATTGGTGGTTGATAGAACTTGAGGGAATATTTGTTCTACCTTTAGCTCCTCGTTGGGTTCAACACACTTACTTATCGAAAGAGGCTACAATTGATCCCCTATACTTGTGGGTTATCAATAGACATCCGTCAAGTCATCTAAATGATACATGATCCAAATCAACTAAACCATGTCCGATCATCACGTGATATGGAGTAGTCATCAATGGTGAACATCTCTATGTTGATCATATCTACTATATGATTCACGTTCGACCTTTTGGTCTCCAGTGTTCCGTGGCCATGTGTGTACATGCCAGGATCATCAAGTTTAACCCAAGTATTCCGCATGTGCAAAACTGTCTTGCACCCATTGTATGTGAACTTAGAGTCTATCACACCCGATCATCACGTGGTGTCTCAACACGATGAATTTTCACAGCGGTGCATACTCAGTGAGAACACTTATACCTTGAAATTGTAGTTAAGGGATCATCTTATAATGCTACCGCCGTACTAAGAAAAATAAAATGCATAAAAGATAAACATCACATGCAATCAAAATATGTGACATGATATGGCCATCATCATCTTGTGCTTTTGATCTCCATCTCCAAAGCATCGTCATGATCTCCATCGTCACTGGGTTGACACCTTGATCTCCATCGTAGCGGCATGGTTGTCTCGCCAACTATTGCTTCTACAACTATCGCTAATGCATAGTGATAAAGTAAAGCAATTACATGGCATTTGCATTTCGTACAATAACGAGACAACCATAAGGCTCCTGCCACTAACTTTTACAAAACATGATCATCTCATACAATAACTTATATCACATCATGTCTTGACCATATCACATCACAACATGCCCTGCAAAAACAAGTTAGACGTCCTCTACTTTGTTGTTGCAAGTTTTACGTGGCTGCTACGGGCTTCTAGCAAGAACCGTTCTTACCTACGTATCAAAACCACAACGGTGATTTATCAAGTTTGCTGTTTTAACCTTCAACAAGGAATGGTCGCAGTCAAATTCGATTCAACTAAAGTTGGAGAAACAGACACCCGCCAGCCACCTTTATGCAAAACTAGTTGCATGTCTGTTGGTGGAACCGGTCTCATGAACGTGGTCATGTAAGGTTGGTCCGGGCCGATTCATCCAACAATACCGCCGAATCAAAATTAGATGTTGGTGGTAAGCAGTATGACGATCACCGCCCACAACTCTTTGTGTTCTACTTGTGCATATCATCTACGCATAGACCTGGCTCGGATGCCACCCTTGGGAAACGTAGCATGGAGTTTCAAAAATAAAATACTACGCTCACGGAAGATCTATCTAGGAGATGCATAGAAACGACACGGGGAGAGTGTGTCCACATACCCTCGTAGACCGAAAGCGGAAGCGTGTGACAACATGGTTGATGTAGTCGAACTTCTTCTAGATCCGACCGATCAACCACTGAATGTATGACACCTCCGAGTTCTACACACGTTCAACTCGATGACGTCCCTCGTGCTCTTGATCTAGCAAAGGTGCCGAGGAATAATATGAGTTCTGTCATCATGACGGCATGGTGACGGCGATGGTTAAGTGATCCGCGCAGGGCTTCCACTACAAAAAAATACACTTCCGTGATGATATGTGTTTGTCACAGTAGGTCGCGTTTTTTGTCATGCATGTACATCCATGACAAATTCATGACAGAATCAAGATAGTCATACCTGTGCTGTCGTAGAAGTGTTCCATGACATTACCAAAATTATCATCACGGAAGTGTCCACTTCCATGACGATAAATCACGCGTCACAGAAGTGCTTTCGTCAAGGGTGACCGACACGTGGCATCCACCATAACGGAACACCGTTAAGCTATCGGGTCGGGTTTTGGATCCGATAACCCGTTAACAGCCCCGACCAATGGGGATTTTCCACGTGTAAAATCATCATTGGCTGGAGGAAACACGTGTCGGCTCACCATTGGGACAGATGTCAACCACTCATTGGATGGAAGGCGCCTATGATACGTCGACACGTGACACGGCCCAATAGAGGCCCATTCCTGTGAAAAGGCCGGCCCGTTTGACTTGGTCAAAAGATGGCGGGCCGGCCCATGGAAAGCCTGTTAACGGCCTGTTCGAATATAGCCTAGTTACAGCCCGCTAACCCAAGGCCCGTTACACCCTATCCAAATTAGGCCCAGTAGCGTCATCTGGTCCATCCAATATGATTCCAGCCCGTTTTCACTTCTGGCCCATGTATGGCCCATGATGTCTTTCGGCCCATATGAGGCCCTATGTAACTCTTGGCCTACTAACGGCCCGTGGTGAAACTGGGCCGTAATGAACAGTGTATCACTTTACACCCATTAACGGCCCGTGGTGAAACTGGCCCGTAATGAACAGTGTATCACTTTATACCCATTAACGGCCCGTTATTCCGTTGGGCTGTTTCCAGCCCATGTTATCTTTCGGCCTTCTCAGAGCCCATTTATTCTTGGGCTCATTTCCAGCATTCGTTTACTTACGGCCCGTTACTGTCATTTTCTGCTTGTGGGCCAAATTCAGCCCGTGGTTACAGTCGGCCCGTTTGTGGTCCGTTAATACGTTGGTCTGATTTCATAGCGTCATCAAATACGGCCTATTAACGATGGTCCGTTATGGTCGGCCCATGAACGGACGATTCCAACTCTAGCCCGTTTACGGCCATAATGCGGTCTGTTTGGCCCATGTTTGGCCAATCGATTATACGGCCCGTATAAGGCCCATTGATAATACGGCCCGTAAAAGGCCCATTGTTTCTACGGCCCGTAGAAGGCTCATTGTTTCTACGGCCCATAGATGGCCCACTGTTTCTACGGCCAGTAGGAGGCCCAGTGTCACTACAGTAAATATTAGCCCATGGTTATTGTGGCCTAGTTTTAAAAAATAGGTTATTGCAGCCACTAGATAACCATGGAAAAAGAACTGCAATGACTATAAGCAAACAAATAAACAAGACAACAATGAAATAAATAAGCAAGCAACTAATGCTAGGCTATCACGGCTATTACACATATTACATCCACTGGGCATCAAAGTTCACCACCAGTGCAAATATAGGGAACAAAGCAGCATATCATATACACTGGTTGTCAAAGTTGGCGACCAACGCAAATAAACGCCGCAGCAAAACAAATCCAGAACTGAAACCACTTCAGAAGATCTCAGGAAACAATATCCTGGGTACCCATAATGCTGGCAAGATGCTTAGCAAGCTTATTAACTTTCTGTTGTTTGGCGCTTAAATCCTCCAGCGCTTGCTGTTGCACCAGAAAATATGCATCTGAATTTTGCAGGGACTTCCTCAGTCCTTCAGCTTCCTGTCACAGCACATCTGATCGATGTCTTTCAACTTGAAGTTGAGACTCAAGAAGACGAACTGATTCAGGCAGCGAGTTCGAAGAGCTTGTGCCAGCAGTAGTGGCCAGTAACTCGAACACTACATAAAGAAAGGACTTTTGGGTTCCCTCACTGTCGTCAAGATAGTTTTTATCAGCTTTCTTGGAGACCAACAGGGATGTCTCATTATCTTGAACCTTATGTGCATTACTTCCTTTACCATTGGATAACACGATACTGTTCTCCAATATTTTGTCCGCATTCTAAAAGAGAAACAAGCAGACACATCACATGTTTACCATGTTGTATATGAAACTCATTTTGGTAAATGAGTTCAGTAGTAAAGTGGACAGGATAACAGTATGAAACAAACATATATCTATGTACCATGGTCACTTTATGGTCTACCATTCTAGTTTTTGTTGCCAAATCAAGATAGAGACACAGTTCAAATAATATTTGTTCAAGACAAAGCAGAATAGATAGAATATAAGTGTGGGTGATGATAGAGCAATACAACACTTGTAATGTGCATGACATGAGAACATAACTGTTTATTCAATTGAAACTGAAATCAACATAGAGCAGGTTACAACAGAAAACCAGTTAAAGAAACGGGTTTAAAACATACATGTTGCGCCATTGGAGTTTCAATTCCATCCTTCAAATTTGAAAATAGCTGGTATGAGTAAATACAGTCATGCAAGAGCAAAGGAGTATGAACCATAGCTACAGAACCTGACCTGAGAACAAATCTTCTTCTCCTTTAAGCGTTGAGTTGGGATTCGGAGTGGTGGTCCTCGTGCTTTGGGCACTGCAGTTCCCTTACTAACTGCTCGTGTTTGGGTGCTCTGTGGTGGAGACGGTGTTGTGTCAACTGGAACTGGGTTACTATCTGCCGGGGTTGGGGTTAGAAGGGGTGTAGCTAGTTCTCTGTCCAACTGGGTAGGGGTACAATCTGCGAGAGTCTGGGTTATGTGTGGTGGATCTGGTCCTTGGGCAAGTAGAACTGTGGTTCTATCTGCATCAACTGGTAGCACTATCTTTTCTGAAGACTGTGTTGTTACTCCCTTAGATACTGCCATCACGCTCTCCAATTCAAATGGCTGGTAAACAAGAAAAGTAATTGAAAGTATAGACATTGTATGATAGACAGGTGCAATGGATAGTGGGGAATAAAAGAGGGCAAGAAATAATTCATATTTATGTTGTCTAGCCAAATAGGATAGCATGACACAATTTCACATATATGATGGCTAACTAAACAGGATAGCATGACACAATTTCACATTATGATGGCTAGCTAAAAAAGATGGAAAGACATAGTTCAAAATATGAGACTATGTAAACAAGATGACATGGCATAACTATATAATGTGTTTATTAAATAGGTTGGCATGCCATAATTCACATACATTCACGGATAAAATACCATAATTCAAAATATGATGACTGTAAACACTAAACAAGATGAGATGATATAACTATATGATGTCTTTATTAAATGGGTTGCCATGCCATAATTCAGATAGATGATGTGTATGTACTATGTAAACATGATGGCATGATATAATTCAAATATATGATTTATATAGTAAGCAAGTAAGCAGATGGCAATCCATATATGATGTAAAAACTAAGCAATGCAAGACAACATGCATGACATGGGTAATATAACCCTGCCAAGTTTGAGCATAGACCTCAGGGGGGAAATAGGACTGGTCATCAGTCTCTGAATCCTCCTCTGAGGAGCTCTCTGTAACCAGCAAGATGTCTACTTCAGCAGGTAGCATTGTCTGCTCTGAATACCTTGTTTTCATTCTAGATACTTCCATCACCGCTTCAAATGGCTGATGCACAGGAAGAGTAGTTGAATATACAAACGTTGTCGCCAAATGGAACACGTAATACAAAAAAATGATAGCATGATATAATTCACATACATGATGATTGGCTAAACAACATGGCATTGCATAATTCACATATATAATGACTTTGCAACAAGATATCATTGTATAATTCACATATATGATGTCTTGCAAGAAGATGGCAATGCATAATTCACATATATGGTAATTAGACACTGAACATGTGGCATTCACACAAAACATGTCTAAACTAATCAAATGACATAGCAATGCGAGACACCATACGCACGATATGAGCAACATAACCCTGCCAAGTTAGAGCATACACCTCGGGGGGGGGGGGATAGGACTGGTCATCTATCTCTGAATCCTCCTCTGAGGAGCTATCCGTAACCAGCGAGATATGCGCTTCGTCAGATAGCATAGTCTGCTCTAAAGACCTTGTTTTCACTCCAGAATTTGCGATCACCGTGTCAAATGGCTGATGCACACGACGAGCAGTTGAATGTAATAACATTGTTGACAAATGTAATATGTAACGAAAAAAAGGATGGCCTGATATAATTTACATATAAGATGACTGGCTAAGCAGGATGGCATTGCAAAATTCACATATATGATGCCTGGCCAAACAAGATGGCGTTGCATAATTCACATAAACGATGAATAAACTAAATAGATGGCATTCGCACAAACGATGTCTAAACTAAGTAGATGACATATTTGATGTATAAAGTAAGCAATGCAAGACACCATATGCATGATATAACCAACATCAGCATGCCAAGTTAGAGCGAAGACCTCAGGGGGTAAATATGAGTTTTCTTCTCCTTCTGAATCCCCCTCAGAACAGACATCTTCCTCTCGATTATAATCCGAAATGCGTGGATGGGGGGCTGCCTTTGCGCCTACCATGGAGCGACATCTGCATGAAATTTTATTGCCACACAAGGCTCGTCTCTTTTGCTCTACATGTTCAGTTCCATTGTTTACAATAACTATCATGCATAGGAATAAAACATAGTGAGATTATGTAAGGAGTGCATGCAGAAATCCAGAGTGATGGTAGCAACCTGTGGATAGACCCAAAACCAATAATAGCAGGCAGATAATGGCTTCAGTTAAAAAATACAGATAATGGCTTCTTTACTGTTCGTTTCCCACCCAACATGAAACTCGTAGTAGACACCGGAGATTAACCAGATAGTAGATAGATACTATTGATAGCGGCCCCGATATGTACCCCACAACCATTTAAAAACTCAAGTTTGACCATTAGTTTGGAGCTGACTCAGAGTCTAATCGGTGAACAGGATGATAAAGTAGCATGTAATATTAAGCGATGCATAACATAAGCAGACACGAAAGAGTGCGACCTCTCTTGCGGACCCGTGCAGTCCTCGAGGTCATCTGCTCGGTTGATGATGGTAGTGCAGTTTTCATGGCTGCCAGCGGCCGGGAAGAAGATCTGAGGCGGCGAAACACAATCTGGAGGCCGGATCCCTGCTGTGCTGGACCCTTCAGTCGTTGGAGCAGCTGAGCTGGGGTGGACGACGGTGCAGCAGGAGCGGGACAAACCACACAAGGTTTTCTTTGACAACTATCTGTAAGAGAAGTAATTCTGTAAGGGCCCGTTTGAATTGGAGGATTACAACGATGCAGGGATAGGAAATAGACAGGAATAGGATAGGAATGCACGTGCAAAACAGAGAATTTAAAAACACAGGATTTCTGCCAATCTGGGTGTTTGATTCACAACAATTGGAAGATCACAGGATGCAAAGAAGCATGGTGAGATTAAGTCAAACCACAAGAAAATGTACGGTTATAATGCTATTATGCTACTGTCTCTTAGTCTTGTGCTTCATGAATAGGAATTTGAAAAGGAGGACAAGTGAAAATTAAAATTCCTACGTTTTTTCTTTCAAGGAGACACTAAAGGAACAAATCCGTGTGCTCAGTGGACAATATATATAACATGTAGAGTAAAAAAGAAATGCAACAAGTGTACAACCTCTTTGGCGAAGCCATGTCGATCTCAGCGTGATTGGGTTGGCTGGTGAGGATGCTCCGGCTGACTTGGCTGTTGGAGGAGGGGAAGAAGATCTTAGGCGTCTGGAGATGGAGCCCGAGGTACTGCTCCACTGTGATGGAGGGTTTCGTCGTTGGAGTAGCTCCGATGAGTTGTACGACGCCGAGGCTGAAGCAGGACATGAGAGACAATGAACAACGTTAACCTGAGTGGAATTCTAATAGCATCTCCAATACATGACGTAAAATACATAACCACAAAGTGCTAGATGTAAAATACATCAGCCGCTCATCTCTGAACTTAACTGTCGAAAGTGAATTTAACTGTCGAAACTGAACTTAACTGTCGAAACTGAACTTAACTGTCGAAACTGAATTTTGCTGTCGAAACTGAATTTTGCTGTCGAAACTGGACGCACTAGCAAGGTGAGGCTACACGTCGGTCGACTGACTTTTTCATCTCTGGTCAGTCGATTTTGTAGCCGTTGAATACGAAATCAAGGGCCTGCGGTTCATCTTCAACCTCCACCCCCTGAGCCGGCCAAACAGCAGCCCCTCGCCGCCCACGGTGCGTCGCCCCCCCCCCCCCGAAAACACTCCCCACCGCCGGTCCTCCACCGCCCCGGCCATCCCTCTAGGCCCCCCCCCGTGCCGAGCTTTTTCTCCGGCGATCCCCACGCCACCGCCCCGCCAATGCCCTACCGCCGCCGGCGACCACCGCCCCCATCCTGAATCCTAAGATAGATAGTGGGGTACCTCTCCGATGAGCCCCCCTCCCCGCTGCGGCTGGTTCTTCCTTCACCCCGGCGGCATCGGAGTGAAGTGTAGCTAAATCGGAGCAGCATCGCAAGCAAGAGCAAGAGCGAGAGCAGCAGCGTGAGCAAGAGCAATAGCAAGAGCAGACCAGGCAGGGGACCGAGAGCAAGAGCAGAGCAGCAGCACGAGCGAGAGCTGAAGCAGCAGCAGGTCCTACTGATGTGGACATCGCCGCTGAGGGATCAACGTCGTGGAGGAAGTGGCCGGTGACGCCGCCGTGGATGGAGCCGCGCCATGTCGGCTCAGGACCGAGCGCCAGCAGCACCATGAGATCGAATCAAGAAGAAAATGTGGCGATTAGTGTACAACCTCTTTGGTGGCACCGATTAGGCCGCAACTTCATCCGAGGAAACGGTGATGATGATGCTCTTCCAGTGGTGCAGGTGAAGATGACGGTGTGGGAATGGAGGTGGCGTGAAAGACGAGGGGAACGTCGGGGCAGCTCCTTGGAGATGGAGGACGGTGTGGCTGAACCGGCGGGACGATGAGATCGACAACGGATCCTCATCCAGTACGGTGGATGAGGGACGTCGAGGTGTTGCTGTGGACGACATCGTCGGGGAAGAGGCTCCGGCTGGGTGGCGGACGGAGCAGGGTGTGGGGTTTTGTCGCGGGTTTTCGTGGCCTCGGTGTACGAATGGGTGGGCGGATGGGATGGCAGTGGGGAACCATGGCTTAGAGACGCGCTTGTCTGAAATGTGGGGTAAGTTACGAAAGTACCCCCACCGATTTGAGGCGGTTCTTTCAGTTCAGGGGTACCACGGGCATTTCGCGTGTCGGGATTTCACAAGAGGCGGGAGTTTTCGCGCGCGTTGTAATTTCGGAATAGCAAGGCGCGGGTTGAGATGGAGGGAGTTGTTGGAGCACAACGAGACAAAGATATATCTTAAATATTTCAGGCTAACAAGGCGCGGGTTGAAATTTCCAGACAAGCCTAACGTGTACTGTACCAAATCAATGTTCCCTACAAATGTCATTCAAAACTTTGAATTCATGTTATGTTCAATTAAAATATTTCACTACATGTATAATGCATGCAACCTACTACTCAAATGAACGTTTTAGTGCTTCATAAGATCTACAGTAATGAGTGTTGTGAAGTCAAAGCATTTGAATTCGTTTCTCTGTTTTAATAAGATCTACAGTCATCATTATTGTCAAGTTAAACCATCGTTTGTGTATCATCTTCACAGCACAGCACATGATTAGTCTCGAGTTACATATGAACTATGTGTACTATATGAACTCGAACTAGATTTTTTGTATCCACTTTACTTTGATTTCAAATCACATTACATTTCTAGCTGTAGCTAGATCTTCATAATCTAAACCATGTCTCATATGTATAATGTGTTTATCACATTCTGTATGGTGCCCCGCCCCATACGCAAGTATTTAGATGTGAGTTGCAAACACCACACATTACCACAAATTCAAATAAAATGTGAGAATGTTCGATATATAGTATTGTTTAGATTGTTCGATATTTAGTTGTAAGCTGCAAATGCCACACATTATCACAAATTCAAATAAAATTTGAGATTGTTTGATGTATAGTATGGTTTAGATTGTTTGGCATTTAGCTGTGAGTTGCAAACACCATGCATTATCACATTATGGTATAACATGTGCACAGCATGTGTATCACCGCTATATTCATGCATGCAATGTTTAAAACACTATGATCTCCTATTCAAATATATGAATCCGCTTTCATATCAAATTATGATCTTTGTTAGTCTCTTACACCCACACAATCCTCTAACCTTTGTAGCTAGCACTAACTTTCCCTCGTGCATGCACACGCCCTCCTCGCCCTCCCCCTCCCTCGGCATTCTATCCACCGGGCACATTCATTTTTTTTCTTTAGGTCGTTCTCCCAGAGTCTCCACAACTCCTTTCCGACACACACCGATCGATAAACCTCTCCAGCGATGCCTGCCTACAACATACAAACACACCTTCAATCTCCTCCTTTATGTGTCCTTGCTTCATGTCTCTCATACGGTCAGACACACGTGTAAACTCTCGCCCCTCTTTTCATCGCTCTCTCACAACCGCACACTCCTCCCCCTATCTAGCTAGTAGTTGGGCCTCTCGCACCACCTCCTAGTTCCATTCTCTCTGTCTATCCGTCTCGCTGGGCCTTATTAGCCTCTAACAAATGGACGTACACCGACCAATCTCTCGCTATACATATAGCTAGCTAGGTCCTTATAACTCGTTTTTACCCACACGTCAATCGATCTACCTCATTAGTTGTGTCTCTCCCTTCCTTCGACAAACAACAATTGATCTACCGATCTAGTTAGGTTTGCTTACCAAACACATGGTTCCCCTTCATCATCCATGGATGCGTCCCAAGAGATCTATCACGCACAGGCACACACAGAAACACATCCCCACTCTTATTGATAACATTGCAGTTCCACCTCAATTTGTCTAGTAGGCCTCTCCCACCATCTTCGAGAAGCAACTCCATCACCCATCCATCACTCTACCCTTCTCCCTCCCTCTCCCTCCCTCTCTCTCTCCTCTATCTCTCTCCCATCATATTTCCCGTCCTTCAGTTATGTATGGATGTCGACCGATCTCCCTCAAGACATAGCTGGGTCTCTCCTTCTCAACACATATACGAGTCGTTCTACCTCTATAGTTAGGCCTCTGCCTACCCCTCCCACCACCCCCTCCCCCCAACACACACACCGATACATCGAGCGCTCTAGTCATGTCTCCCTGCCACACACAAACTTGATGTGTGCCCTCTAACGTTCCGGTAGGCCAGTCGCCCTATATCTTTGACTTGTACACACACACAATTTCGATGGCTCTCTTCATCGATCTCGCACCCACCCACTTGATCCTCTCTTCGACTCTATCGATAGCTATGACCCCTCCCTCTCTTCTCGTGGATTGCCCGACCCTCTATGTATGATATGGATAGGCCTCCATTTCACACACATTGCATGCAAAATTTTGTTTGAGATGTCATCAACACATATTACCACAAATAATTCATGAAATCAACCCCCACCCCACCCCCACCACAAAACAAAAAACACTCATGAACGCGGTTTGTATCTCTCACACACACCCACGTAGGTGGGGAACATGCACGAAGAGAAGAGGTGCATGCACGGCACACGTACTCCCGTCTCTTTCCCAACCACACCCGCGTGGGTACACGGTGGAGCTCATTTCTGTATAAAAAAGACAGCCCACGTGGTAATTTGGCACGTGTACTGGTTGTCCACTTGGTGGAGGGAGGATCGTCTACCACGGGTGAACAAACAAATTGTGACTTGACGTGTTTTGTTAAAAAAGAGGCAAACCATGTGGGGCCTACCTTAGAGGCAAGGCTCTATACACTGGAGTACTTTTGATGTGTCCCGTCAACTCGCAGAATGAGGAGAAGCTTGCTTAGTACGCCGTCTCCCCCGCCCACGGGCACGGTGGCTCACAGGATGAGGTGAAGCTTGCTTACTATGCCTTACGCCCGCTCCCTCGCCCATGCGCGCGGTGGCTCGCAGGACGAGGAGAAAAATTTACTACTCCCTCCATTTACTCCTTGTCCCTACTACCTTGGCTATAGAGATTATATCATATTGTTTGGAATATATATGTCCTTTAGTAGATTTCAATATGAACTACTAGTACATACTCCAAACACTGATGTATATAGACGTATTCTAGAGTGTAGATTCACTCATTTTGCTCCGTATGTAGCACTCTCCCTCGCCCCTCGACCCTCGCCCATGTGGTGGACATGTAGCAATTCATTCGGTCTCATATAGATAGAACGATATATACTGCACTACCATTATTGCTCGACTTCCCGAAGAGGCGAAGAGCCAATCGCAAGGTCAATATTTTGGAGATGCCAGGCGCAAGGTTATAGGAGAACGAGTAGTAGGTGCCGCGTCATTTATAAATAAAGTTTTTTTCAGTGGCACGTACGCAATATGATAGGTTCATATGGAGAGAAAAGGAGTACATAGTCAGGACGGGCCAGCCTACACGGTTGCTTGCTGTGGTTTCTCTCTTCACACCCTCTCGCACAAAATGATTGTGGCCACATCTCTAACATCCCGGCGGATCACGTTCGCTTGGGGAAGGGGTGGATGCTTAGTGTAGATGCGGTGGCCGTCACCGATGGCAAAAACCCACTGTCGGCACGTCCCGATCATGGGTCCCCGTCGTTCTCTCTCACAAAGCCGGTGAGGTTGCCTTCTTCCCTTGCTCACTGCCGCGACGTGGGCAGTTGCCGCCTCCCTCCGCCCTCCTCAAGGTTGAGCTACGTCCCTCAGGTACAACTCCCTTTACAGTCGGCTTGCACCACTGCTCCAGCTGCCCACATCACTCCTTGTGGATATTTATCTACTTCTTTGCCCCGCACATACCTCTACTGGCTTCTACGTACTGTATTTGTGATGAGTTTATGTCTCATCAACTAGTCCCAGTAATCTTATTCTAATCATGCTTGTTCAATTTCTTTGCCACAGGGATGCTCATCTCTATTTTGGTGAAACTGCACAAGATGATCCGATGGTTAAAAGGTTGCAAACTTCATTTATTAGGAAGCTCGAACGTTGCCAGCAAATTGAAGCCTGGTCAGGGTTCACGGTTCAAGGGCTAGGGACTGCATGGATCATTTTTTTGTTTACCTGCCTCTGTTCCAAAAATAAGTGTCAACTTTAGTAGTAGTACAACTTTGTACTAAAGTTTGCACAAAGTTGAGAAACTTATTTTGGAACGGAGGGAGTACATATTTGCTATGATCTGTCAATCATTGAGATGCAATAGAATGCATGTTAGTCTCCTTTGTATTTGATGAAATGTTGCAACGGGCAACCTTGAACGCAAGATACATGTAGCAGAAGCTGGAAGCTTCATAGCATTGTACAAATTTATCTCGCTGATAAATTACAGTACGTACTATACTAGTACTTCCTCCGTTTCTAAATATAAGTCTTTGTAGAGATTTCACCATGAACCACATGCAGATGTATATAGATGAATTTTAAGTGTAGATTCATTCATTTTGTTCCGTATGTAGTGGAATCTCTACAAAGACTTATATCTACTAGTAATAGCTAGCCCCCACTACTAGGAATTCTCTATCCTCTCCTTGAGCCACGTCATCAAAATTGATGTAGCCGTTAGATGAAGTAAATCAGTCCATAATAGCTATCTGATCTTGATGTTGAGAGGCTCCGCACTAAGCCACATGCAAGCATGCAGAAATACCGTGCCGCATGCATGTGAGTGGGTTTTAAATCACATCAACATGTCTGCATGCAAGCATGCACCGGTAGCATGCATGTAAGTGAGCTTTTAAGTCCCATTAACATGTCAAAAAGAAAAATAGAATCCCATTATGCAGTAGGAGTTCAGGAGTTGGCTGATCTTTTTTACTTACGTGGGATGATCTAAATGATGATGTGAGTTTATTTAGTTTGGCTACCACATTTGTCATGCGGTTATAGAGTTTTTTTGTTCTATGAAATCGATAATTTTGCGTAGAGAGATATACCGCTGTTCCGCGCCAACGCGCGGGGACTCATCTAGTAATATTTAGGAACAGAGGGAGTACTATGTAAAGAGTTAGGTGTCGCCCGGTGATAGTAGTGTGAGGTGGGCCATGTAATCACTGAGCCTGCGTGTTTTCACTGCTCTTGCATGCCTCCGCTATAAGAATGGAGAAAATTGTAATCTAGTAGTAGTAGTATACCTCCTTTCGCCAAAAGCGTTGGACATCCAGCAGTCCTACCACCTCAGTAATAAAGACCAATGAGCCGTCAAATCACATAGACCCAGCAGTAAGTTGGACGGACGAAGCAACCATCACTCTTGCGCCAGTGAGAGGTCGTGTCCGCTCTGCCCGGGCATGAATGCGGCACCGATTCTTTGGAGCGGCGCTAGCCGTTTCGGGCGGGAAGCGCGCGCGGGCGATGGAGGGGCTTTGGGTGGGCCAGGCTGGTCAGGAGTGAGCGTGGCAGCTGTCCGCATGTCCCTACCAGACACGCCCGGAAACGAGAGGATGCACCGACTCTCGCGGCTAAAATCGTACACTACACAACATCTCTCTGTAGGAGTAGGTCGATCTGTCGCTCTCTCTAACACACACATGGTGTTAAACACACACACACACACACGCACGCACACGCACACACCTTGGTCCCGTTGCACCTTCTAACGTGACTTATTACACCTAGACGGAGGGAGTAGTAAGTATACGAGATACGGTGGCACACTGACTTAAGTCGAATACAAGTGGCCAAAATTTGTGTGCATGTTATAATAAGGATTCACTTAAAGTAGTACGTGAGCGAACAGAGGGATCAATTGGACAGTGTTCCCGAGCAGTAGCGAGATGTGTGAGGTAAGATACACCGCTGGCGCTTTTAATTTTTCTTATTAATTTGTTTGTTTCACCCTCTGACTGGTGGGATGCAACGTACTACGTGGAGAGAGGTAAGGCGACTAAGGCTGCATTATTTCTGCACCACTGTGGATAGTCTTACCACCAAAGCCACATGATACGATTATGATTGAAATCCCAATGACTCCCACACACACACAAAAAACACACGGCATGCTTGTCACACGAATGCAGGAATGTATAAAAGGTTATTTCCCTCTCGTTGAACATAACAGGAGGGTTGTGTAGCTGGTTAGCCTGTTCGCTCACTCTCTCGCCCTCTCCGCTGGAGCCTCAGCGCTTGTAGTTGCTCTCTTCACACTCTCTCGCCCTCTCCAGATCTAAACAAGACTTCGTTGGCCTCTCTCTCCCCTCACTGCTGCTCAACGAGCCGGTAGGATCCGTCCACCGGGAAGGGAAGGAGGCTTAACGCTGTCGCCGTCGGCGAGGGACTACCGGCGCAGCTGTTCACTTTCCACCCAGCGGCGGCGCGGGAGGGCCTCCGACCCCTTCTTCTTCGCCGCCGTCCCGTCGCCCACCGAACCACGCCCAAAGAACCTTAAGGTATAATTTACTTACTCCACATGCATTGCTCTAGCTGCATGTATACCATGAATCTAGGACGTGGTTCAAAGAGGAAAGGAGTGGGGGAAAGTAGTGGGAAAAGTTGTATATAGCATGAATCTAGGACGTGGTTCAAAGAGGAAATGAAGGGGAAAGTTGTATAGCATTAATCTAGGACGTGGTTCAAAGAGGAAAGGAATGGGGGAAAGTAGTGGGGAAAGTTGTATCGCATAAATCTAGGACGTGGTTCAAAGAGGAAAGGAAGGGGCGAAAGTACTAGTTCAAAAAGGAAAGGAAGGGACAAGGCTGTAGAGTTTGAGCAGGACTAGATTTGTTGCGCCCACATAGGGAAAGGCGTCTAAAGATAACAAAACTGGGACGAACACAAATATGCTCCTTGGTTGCTTGTTCTTTGTTGCAACAGACTGTGCATGACCACAGTACATCGGTAGATGCACATGGTGCTGGTGCGTCCACTGTCCCGTGCAACTCATTAGTTGTTGTTAATCTAAGGCCCTGTTTGGTTAAAAACTCCCTAGTCCCTACCTGCTGGGTTCCAGGGACTAAACATGGACTAGAGGTTATTAAATGACATGCTAAAAGACCATGTTACCCCTAGTAATGAACTAATAGAGACAAGGTGCGATGCGTGGCAGGGGCAACTGTTGGAAAAAGTCCCAAAAAAGACTCCCTCGGGGTCTTCTTTCTTTAGTCCCAAATGCCCACTTTTAGTCCCTAAAAGTCCCTCCTCTTTGGTTTAGATGGGACTAACACGGAGTTTTTTTAGTCCCTACACCAAAATGTCCCTGTAAACAAACACCCTCTAATAATGCCGCTGGAAAATTGATGCAATGCCACAGTTAAAAGCAAATTACATGTTTAATGAATTTTATTGTTAATATAATCTCTATGTTAATATTAATCAATGCCACCGTTTGAGAAATGCTACTGTCTTGCTTTGTTTCCCATTTAGATAAGGTAGATGCTTCTTTTTGTTGGCTTCTGTGTCATCCACCGTTATTGACCACTTATAGTTTCCTTTGCACCTCTGTGTAAACAGGGTTATCTGCTTCACCCCATTGCCATTGTGACCTTTTGTTGCACTGCACAAAACACTTTTGTTTTAGGAGTGTTTTGTGCAGTTCAAATAAAATGTCACACCGACAACGTTGCTTGATTGCTTGATCTTAGTGGAACTGCACAAGAGGAGATCTTACTTCCTATCCCTTAAGGCGAATTTGGTTCAGATCTTCTTCTTGTGAGTTGTTTGAATTCCGCATCATGAGAGATCAGTACTAGCCTTCTTTCACATGATTCTGCAGTGTGCATTCATATGTTGTGCTACTTGTACGATAATGTTGCTTAATTTTAGTGAACTGCACAAATGGAGACAAGACTTCCAATCTGTATGTGCACCGTAATATCCCATTGAGGTAAGATAAGGATATTTCACAACTGTTGGCCTGTATTTTGCCACTTTCATCAGAAAATTAAGTTTAGTACTATACTTGTGCTCCCTAATTGACATGCCAAATCTTACATTGAAGGCGAAGCTTGTTTGTTATTGAACCAAGTGATGAAGGGGAAGAACAAGGGGAAGAAAAACAAAAATCAACTCCCGGTGCTGTCATGAAAAAGTGGTATTGTCCTTGAGAAGTGCTTCATCTGTGCTGTTTTAAATATTTCCTTTCCTTTTTTCGAGCAAACAGTGATGCTAGCATTTAGTAGTCCTCTTGTCTTTGCACAACAGGATCATCTTCCTCTGAAGAAGAATATGGAGTACGTGAAGTGACTAGTTCCGATTATGCCAGGATGAAGAAGCCCTGTCTATCTTATCATCAGAAGGAGCAGTTAAAGGATGGTTACATTACTCCCCACAAGACCAAACTAACTTCAGCTCAGAAGGACTGACAAAATCTCCATTTTTTTGTTGTGATGCGCGAGTACAATGTTGTTCTAGGATTCTTTCTGGTGAGTTCCATTTTTCTAAAAATGTGCTCTACATGGACCATGTATGTGCCTGTTGAAACTGGTAATTCATAGTACAGTTTGCTCTATACTAACCACTTTTTTGTATTTGTGCAAACAGGGGTGCTCAGCTTGATTTCAATGGGAACTGCACAAAATGTTCATGCATACATCGAATCATTCATTTCCACCACAAGAAAGGAGGTGCCGATAAGTTCAAGGCGTTGCAACATATAAGGGCGAAATCATACAAGCTACGCGCAAATTTGGTTGATTTTGGTGGAACTACATAAAAAGAACAGCTGGTTTATTTAGCACGAGGTGCCATGTCAATGTCCGAACTGATGGCAAACCCTACCCATTCCACAATCGTAGGCATTTGATATTTTGGAATGGGACAACCTTGTCAAATTTTGCTCATTGATTTTAGCAAGACATGCGTTTGATATTTTCGAATGGGACGCCCTTGCTGTCAGCAGTGTCGATCATTTTTTCTTTATTCTTTAGTTGTGAAGTAAATATTGCCTCTGACATGTGAGTCGCTGAGATGCATAATCATCGATTGTTTTGAATGTTCTCTATGAATTGTCAGGCCTGTGTGTTTGATTGCAATGTACAGAAACGCTAAAAACCTGCTCAAACTCTTTGTACTCCTTCTGTTCCTTTTTACTTCGCACATTGTGAAAGTGCATAGTTTTTTGTAAAAGATTGGTCAATGTAGAGATACTTTGACTGCAGACAAAACTTGTATGCAGACTAGAAAGGACCGGAGGGAGTACATGTGAAACTGCTGCAAACGAGGTGATCACCCTGGGAATAATGCTAGTACATATTGTTTTGCATGTTCATCCAATGTCAGTGATACAGGAATTCGAACTAATCAAATAAAATTCATTCATACACGGCCGGATTTCATATATACATGCCAGATTTCATTACATTTCATACATTCTTCAACTAAAAATGGGTGCGCTAGAGGTATAATTAATTAACCGAAGCTACCCACCTGTGTCCCGCTGAGCCGAACAGAAGCTTCAGTAACTTAACTGCAGGTGCAGTTATGTAACTGACATGTGGCCTGTTGGGCCCACGTGTCAGTCAGCCAACTGCACCAGCACTTAAGTAGAAGCAGCGTTATTCTCTAGCAGAACTCCCCGACTCCACGTCGCCACCAAGAAGCTAACCGGCCATCAATGGTCAACCTGCCTAGCTTGGCTTCAACAGGAGGGTAGCAGCGGTGGCCTTACTTGGACCCGAGCGGCGGCGACCTACCGTGTTCTACTCTTCCTTGTTTTCTGTGTGGCGCGGCCTCGTTGGCAGCGGGGCGGGGCCTCGGCGGAGCCGGCGATGTCCTCTGTCTCATTGCCGGCGGGCGGCGCCTCAGCGGAGTGGTGGAAATCCTCCCCCACGTTGCCGGCAGGGTGGGGCCTCGGCTGAGCTGGCGATGTCCTCTGCCTCGTTGTTGGCGGGGCGGGGCCTCGGCGGAGCCGGCGGTGTCTTCTGCCTCGTTGTTGGCGCCACGGGGCCTCGGCAGAGTAGGGCCTCGTCGACGCCAGCGGAGCAGGGACTTGTCGGAGCCGGTATTGTCCTCTGCCTCGTCCCCAGTCTCGCCAAACAGCGCCTCGCCCACTTCATCGCCCTCTTTGCTAGCCTCTTTGTAGGCGGTCGGAGCCTCCGCTACCCGCATGTGCTCCCGCCAGCGCTCGAGGCGGCCCTTGCAGGCGGAGCGGTACGAGTCGAGCAGTGCCTCCTGCTCCGCCCGCTCCGCGGCGATCTGCTCCTCCGCGTGCAGATGCTCCTGGAGGAGATGGTGGTTGTAGGCGGCGTCGGCCTGCGCCTCCCGGAACTGCTCCTGACGCATCTGCCTCACACTGTCCATATATTGGGCACGGGCCTCGCCGATGGTCATGGTGCAATGCCCCGGCGAGGATGGCGCAGAGGAGGGGGTTGGCGCCGGATGGTCGACTACCATGTTCTCGATTGGGACGTCGTCATCCTCCGGCTGCCTGCCGGCCAGCCGGTTGGCAGCAATGGCTGCCATCACCTTGTGGTCCGTCGTCCGCCCGTCCCGAAGAGCGCTGGAGCGCGAGGAAGCCATGGTGGGCAGTAGTGGTGTGGACAGGATAAAGGGAACGGATGCGGATGACTACGGCTATGGCCGGCGCAGCAGTTTATATAGCAATGATGGGCGGGCGGAGGGACGGACGTGTGGCGCCGGAGTAGCCGCCTCGACAACCGCGTATCATTAATGTGGGTGGCAGATGGATGGACGGACGACACTTGTGTCGTTTGAAGGCGGAGCAATCGCCTGCACCGGGAAGCGGGGCGGGCGGCGCTGACTGTTTCGGGCGGAAAGCGCGCGCGGGCGAGGAGATGACTTTACTTGGAGAGGATGACAATGGGGACCCACCAGGTCCATAGCCTACGTACGCAAGTGCCTCCTTATTATATATATATATACATATATATATGTATAAAACTATACTCCCTCCGTCTAGGTGAATAAGTCGTATTAGAAGGTGCATCACGACCTAGGTGCAAGCAGATTGGTGGAAAAGAAGAATATTTCTCTCTTCTAAACACAACATTTAATCACAGCAGTTAAGAGGATGCCTTATTAGCTACCCATGCAGACCATCGTAATTCATAGCATGCAAAGCGCTTTTATTTCTTGCCTAATAACTGCATGGACGTGCTGCATGCATTGGTCCTTGCCCGAGCAAAAAAAGGGAGGAAAGGGGTTTCCACGGGAGACAACGAGACAGAGATGGAAGCGCTCGCTGGAGTTATTTATTTTGCTTCCCCCTGGTTTCCTGACATCACGGTCCCACACCATTGTCAACCTACGTAGTACTAGTCAATAAACGAGAGAATTGCACAAGAAGCGGCCGTTAGCTGCGACCAAGCAGCTCGAGCAGTATTTGTGTTTTTTAGGTGTGAGCACTGCAGAGTTTTTCGATGTTTAGCCCAGATATTAATTTTTCTCCTCTGAACAACAATGAAAACATCGCAGCAGGTATTAACTAGGCGTGTTGTGGCCCGTCTAGCCCAGGCCAGATATCCAGCCCAGATATTAATTTTTTTTCAAGCTGAAAATGGCTAGCCCAGCTATATTTTTTTTAGGAATACCCAAGCAAGGTCAAGTTGTTATTCTCCGCCCCGCTGGGCTGCAAATCTTTCCTAGGAGGGATGCATTAGGCTTAACAAGAAAATGGGCTTTAAGAAATAATAAATGGGATGTAATTATAAAAACTGGGCAGTAACTATAAAAAAATGCACCAAACACGTGATTACTTTATAAAATATTATTTTTGGATATTGAAAATTTTAATTTCATTAATTGTTGCGAGCGCAATGTTTCGTTGGATTTTTACGTAATATAAATTTATATTGAAATTGCATTTAATCTGACTAGAAATTTCGGGATAAAAATATTTCGGATCCCATCAAAATGTGGGAAATTTTATTGAATTCTGTTTTGAACGGTTGGTTGAAATGGGCTGTACTTTTAACAAATTGTAAATGGGTTGTAGTAAATTTCATTAGAATTCAAAAATGGGCTACACATTCTTACAAATCTCAAATGGGCTATAAGTTCTCTGCCACACACATCGGGCCTTACTAAGTTGACGCGTCCCCTAAAAAATAGAGTTGACGCGTATGCAAGGCTTTGTCAACTTATAGTCAACACACGGTTCTATCAGCAGTGGCTGTTGGATGTCCATCCAACGGATGCCGTGCCTCTTCTTCAATCTCGGATATTCTAGCTTCACCCGCCCAAAAAATAATTCCTCCCCCTGACATCTGGGGCGCACTGTTTCGGAAGCTGACCTGTGGGCCTACTAAGTTGACGTACCAAGGGCTTTGTCAACTTAGTCAATATAAATGATTCTAGCTGCAGCGATCGTACGATGTCCATCCAACGGCTGTAGTGCTTCTTCAACCTCTGGTCTTCTTGCTCCAGCCGCCCAAAGCAGCGTCGGTCGTGCCGCCTGCTCCTGCCTCCCGTGGCCGGCTGTGCTGCCGTGGAGGCCTCACCGCCCCTACTATTCCCACCACTGGCCAGGCCCTGCGGCGACGGCAGCCTCACACCGCAACCGAACGAGTGAACCCTCATACTCCTCTCCGCGTGGGCATCCACTGCCGCGTCTTCACCGGCTCCGCGTCGTCCCCTTCCTAGGCCTCGCCGTCGTCCACCGCCCTGGTGCTCTCGGCGCGGCATTGTCAACGTGGAAGGAACGACTTCCATCGGACATGGACTGTATGTGGAGAGGCTGACAGCTGGGTCCACGATGGCAGTAAGGAAGTGACTCCTTATTACACGGAAAATAATGATTCCTCCACCTGATAGCAGGGACCCACCGGACGGGCCACCAGTATTTTGCGAAAAAAATCGTTTCCCCCTGACTACTGGGACCCACCGGACGGGCCACTGTATTTCACGAAAAAACGTTCCCCCCGCTGTCAGCTCAGACCCACCGGAAGTGCCTCCTTATTACGCACAAAAAAATGAATATTCCCCCGGCTAGCTGGGACCCACCTTGCTGGGAGGCTAACTTGTGGGCCTACTAAGTTGACAGGGACGAAGGGCTTTGTCAACTTAGTCAATATGAACGATTCTAACTCCAGTGACCGTACGATGTCCATCCAACGGCCGTAGTGCTTCTTCAACCTCTGGTCTTCTTGCTCCAGCCGCCCAAAGTAGCGCCGATCGTGTCGCATGCTCCTGCCTCCCGTGGCCGGCTGTGCTGCCGCAGAGGCCTCACCGCCCCCTACTATTCCCACCGCTGGCCAGGCCCTACGGCGATGGCAGCCTCACACCGCAGCCGAACCAGTGAACCCTCGTAGTCCTCTTCGCGCGCGCTTCCACTGCCACGTCGTCCCCTTCCTAGGCCTTGCCGTCGTCCACCGCCGTGGTGCTCTCTGTGCGGCGTGGTCAACGTGACTTCCATCGGAAGAGTGCTGTACATGGAGAGGCTGACAGCTGGATCCACGGCCACAGCACAATTTTTTGTGATTTGCCAAGTAATTCGCTTTGTCAGGCCTGTTGGGCTGCAAATCTTTCAAGACGAGGAGAGCTTTCATTCGGCTGGCCGAGAAAATGGCCCATCAATAATGAGAAATGGGTTGTACATTTTTTAAACACATCAAACCGTCAATTAGTTTCAAATATCTTTTTTTCATTTCAAGATTTTAAATTACATTAATTTTTATGCGTGGAGAATTTGTTGGATTTTATATTGATATACATTTATTTTTAAAATCAGTTTGAATGTGAGTCGAAATTTCGGGATTAAAAACAGTTCGGACCGCACCGAAATATGCAAAATTTCGTATAATTTTTTAGCCGTTGCCACAATATGGGTTGTAATGCTAACAAAAAGAATATGGCCTCCAAAAAAACCTTAAGAATTAGCAAATGGGCTGTAAATTATTAGAAATAATGGCAGATGGGCTGTATGCTGTTTTCCATAGATTTGAGGCTTTCCTAAAAAAAGGTTGACACACAAGCACTGACTGTTGGATGTCCATCCAACGGCCGTCGTGCTTCTTCAATCTCTACTCTTCCTGCTCCAGCCGCTCAAACAAGGGCCGGCGGGACTGCCTGCTCCCTCCTCCTCGCGGCCGGCTGTGCTGCCGCGCAGGCCTCACCGCCCGACCATACTCCCATCGCTGGCCTAGCCATCCCTCTACTCACCCACACCTGTTGTTATTCTCCGGCGATGGCAGACGAACCAGTAAACCCTCGTACAATCGTACTATGATGGCCTCTTATTAAGGATGATAGACTACTCATATCAATAAGGAATTCCTTCTTTTTCGGTAGCCCATTCGGACAGAACTCCAAAGTTAAGCGTGCTCAGCTTGGAGTAGTGTCAGGATGGGTGACCAACCGGAAAGTTGCTCCCGGGTGCGCACGAGTGAGGACAAAGTGCGCAGAAAAGACTAGTATTGATCTATGGGGCCAGTCTAGATCCCGCCAGGAATAACGACCACCGGCGGGTGTGTCCGGGGCGTTACACGTACTCCCCTCCGCGTGGGAAACAACTGCCGAGTCTTCCCTGTCTCCGTGTCATCCCCTTCCTAGGCCTCACCGTCGTCCACCGCCTTGGTGCTCTCGGCGCGGCATGGTCAACATGGTCAAGAACGACTTCCATCGGACGTGGACCGTACGTGGAGAGGCTGACAGCTGGGTCCACGGCCGTAGTAAGGAAGTGCCTCCTTATTACGCGGAAAATAATGATTCCTCCACCTGACAGCTGGGACCCATCGGACGGGCCATTGTATTTAGCAAAAAAAACGTTTCCCTGACTGCTGGAACCCACCAGCTACATCTTCGCACACAAGGAAGTGTGTTCGGGCAAAAAAAAACGATTCGCCCCCTGACTGCTGGGACCCACGAGCTACATCTTCGCAGGCAAGGAAGTGCCTGACAGTCGGGACCCACCTGGTCGAAGCGTACGTAGCGTTGTCATTCTGGTCGCGAACGTGTACGTACATACTGGTCGATGTAGAGGCGCGCACGTGCCGTAGTAGAGGCGTGCACGTGTCGTAGTAGAGGCGCGCACGTAGCATGTACACGTACGTACAACGGCCAGGGTGCAAGAAAGAATATACGACCACGTATGTGTACATAGGGGCGGGGTCTCAAACGCCTACTCGCGCATACGTACGGCCAGGGCTCGTGTACATTGCTGGGTCGGAACGGAGAAACAGCGTCGTCGTCGTGTTCATGGGGAGGCAACGGAATGCGTCGTGTTCATCGGGAGGGCTTGGATGGAACAGGCAATGGAAACGAGGCCTGGCGTACCGCAGAACGGAGGAAACGGCCTTGTGTTCGACCTGCCATGTTCGAAACGGGATCATGTTCATCGGGAGGGGTCTGGCGTACCGCTAAACGGAGGAAACGGACCTCCTATAGTCGAAACGGGGGTCCTGTTGATCAGGAGGGGTGTGGCGTACCGCAAAACGGACAGAACGGACTTGTGTTGGAGCGCTACGGTCGAAACGGGGGTCTTGTTCATCGGGAGGGGTGTGGCGTACCGCAAAACGAGACTCCACGGGATACTATTCATCTCCACTGTCGACCCCCTCCAGCCTCCACGAGCTACTGTTCATCCACCGTCGACCTCCTCCAGCCTCCACCTACGACTGTTCATCCACGGGCTCCTGTTCATCCAGCCTCCACCGCGCGCTACTCCACCGGCTACTGTTCAACCAGCCCTCTCCACGGGCTCCTGTTCAACCACCCCTCCACGGGCTACTATTCATCCTGCCCTCCACCGTTTATTGTTCATCCTGCCCTCCACGAGGTGGTCCTGTTCATCCAGCCCTCCACGGGGTCCTGTTCATCCAGCCCCAACCGGCTCGATCGATCGGGGTCCTGTTCATCCAGAGGCAACACCATGGGGTCATGTTCATCCACCCCCACCGGGAGCTGTTCATCCAACCCCCCCCCCCCCGGTAACGCTCACTGTTCATCCAGAGGCAGCATCGATCGACTTCAGTTAGCAGTAGTAGTGAAGGAATTGCTCGATCGGGTTCAGTTAACAGCCATCGATCGATCACTCGGGTTCAATAATGCGTAGCCTGCAGTGCAATCGCTCGGGTTCAGTTAGAGCCCAACGCCTCGCTCGGGTTCAGTTAGAGCCAACGCCTCGCACGCACGCGCGTACGTGTACGAGAGAAACGCGCATCACTCGGCCCCCGACCTCCCACCGTAACCGGGAACTCCCCGAAAGTTTCCTCCCCCTCGCTTCTACCACGGTTTTTTCCGTCATGGACGACCCAAAGAATGTCATGCAGCTGCGTCTCCGGCCCGCCTAGGACGAAAAGCCCATTTTCTGTCATGATTTTTTGTCATAGAAGTAGGAACCCACCACATCTATGATGATACCGGGTTTCGTCATAGAAGTGTCATATGTATGACAGAAAAAAAATTCGTTCAGCCCAAAATGTCACGGATGTGTCTTTTTTTGTAGCGTTCGCTTAAGCACTATGAAGATATGACTGGAGGCGTAAACTGTGGAGGGGGGCGTTGCACATGGCTAACAATTGTTGGTGTGTGTTCTAGGGGGCCCCTCCCCACGTATATATAGGTGGGAGGGGGAGGGGAACAGCCATGGGGTGCCCCAAGTAGGAGGAATCCTACTTGGGGGCCTATTCCAATGCGCCCCTACCATATTTGCTGGAAGGGGAAAGGAAGAGAGGGAGAGGAAAGGAAGGGGGAGGCCGACTCCCCCCTTTCCTTCCCCCACTTGGCCGGTGGCCTAGGAGGGGTTGATACGTCCATTTTGCATCATGCTTTTATATCGATATTTATTGCATTATGGGCTGTTATTACACATTATGTCATAATACTTATGCCTATTCTCTCTTATTTTACAAGGTTTACATAAAGAGGGAGAATGCCGGCAGCTGGGATTCTGGGCTGGAAAAGGAGCAAATATTAGAGACCTATTATGCATAGCTCCAAAAGTCCTCAAACTTCACGGAAGTCATTTTCAGAATATATAAAAATACTGAGCGCTAGAAGTTCTAGAGGGGGGCCACACCCTAGCCACGAGGGTGGGGGGCGCGCCCTACCCCCCTGGACGCGCCCCCTGCCTCATGGGCCCCCTGGTGGCCCTCCGATGCCCATCTTCTGCTATATGGAGTCTTTCATTGAGGAAAAAATTATAAGCAAGCTTTGTGGACGAGACTCCGCCGTCACGAGGCAGAACCTTGGCGGAACCAATCTAGGGCTTTGGCAGAGCTGTTCTGCCGGGCAAACTTCCCTCACGGAGGGGGAAATGATCACCATCGTCATCACCAACAGTCCTCTCATCGGGAGGGGGCCAATCGCCATCAACATCTTCACCAGCACCATCTCCTCTCAAACCCTAGTTCATCTCTTGTATCCAATTCTTGTCTCTAAGTCTGGGATTGGTACCTGTGGGTTGCTAGTAGTGTTAATTACTCCTTGTAGTTGATGCAAGTTGGTTTATTTGGTGGAAGATCATATGTTCAGATCCTATATGCATATTAATACTCCTCTGATTATGAACATGAATATGCTTTGTGAGTAGTTACGTTCGTTCCTGAGGACATGGGAGAAGTCTTGCTATTAATAGTCATGTGAATTTGGTATTCGTTCGATATTTTGATGAGATGTATGTTATCTCTCCTCTAGTGGTGTTATGTGAACGTCGACTACATGACACTTCACCATTATTTGGGCCTAAAGGAAGGCATTGGGAAGTAATAAGTAGATGATGGGTTGCTAGAGTGACAAAAGCTTAAACCCTAGTTTATGCGTTGCTTCGTAAGGGACTGATTTGGATCCACATGTTTCATGCTATGGTTAGGTTTACCTTAATACTTTTGTTGTAGTTGCGGATCCTTGCAATAGAGGTTAATCATAAGTGGGATGCTTGTCCAAGTAAGGACAGCACCCAAGCACCGGTCCACCCACATACCAAATTATCAAAGTACCGAACGCGAATCATATGATCGCGATGAAACCTAGCTTGACGATAATTCCCATGTGTCCTCGGGAGCGCTTTTCTCTATATAAGAGTTTGTCCAGGCTTGTCCTTTGCTACAAAAAGGATTGGGACACCTTGCTGCACTATATTTACTTTTGTTACTTGTTGCTCGTTACAAATTATCTTATCACAAAACTATCTGTTACCTATAATTTCAGTGCTTGTAGAGAATGCCTTGCTGAAAATTGCTTATCATTTCCTTCTGCTCCTCATTGGGTTCAACACTCTTACTTATCGAAAGGACTACGATAGATACCCTATACTTGTGGGTCATCAAGACTCTTTTCTGGCGCCGTTGCCGGGGAGTGAAGCGCCTTTGGTAGGTGGAATTTGGTAAGGAAAAATTTATATAGTGTGCTGAAATTTACTGTCACTTGTTACTATGGAAAGTAATCCTCTGAGGGGCTTGTTCGGGGTATCTTCACCCCGACCAGTAGAGCAAAGAGTTGCTCCTCAACCTACTGAACCTATTGAACCTACTGAAAATGAAAATGTCTGCTTTGAAATTTCTTCGGGTATGATAGAAAAACTGGTAGCTAATCCTTTTGCAGGAGATGGAACATTACATCCTGATGAGCACCTAATATATGTGGATGAAGTTTGTGTATTATTTAAGCTTGTAGGTATGCCCGATGATGTTGTCAAGAAGAAGGTCTTCCCTTTATCTTTGGAGGGAGATGCATTGACATGGTATAGGCTATGTGATGATATGGGATCATGGAACTACAAACGATTGAAATTGGAATTTCATCAGAAGTTTTATCCTATCCATCTTGTACATCGTGATCGTAATTATATATATAAGTTTTGGCCTTGCGAAGGAGAAAGCATCGCTCAAGCTTGGGGGAGGCTTAAGCCAATTTTATATTCATGCCCCAATCATGAGCTCTCAAGAGAAATGATTATTCAAAAAATTTATGCTCGGCTTTCTGATAACAACCGCACCATGCTCGATACTTCTTGTGTTGGCTCTTTTATGATGAAGACTATTTAATTCAAATGGGATTTATTGGAAAGAATTAAACGCAACTCTGAAGATTGGGATCTCGACGAAGGTAAGAAGTCAGGTAAGACACCTAAGTTTGATTGTGTTAAATCTTTTATGGATACTGATGTTTTCCGCAAATTTAGCACTAAATATGGACTTGACTCTGAGATAGTAGCTTCTTTTTGTGAATCTTTTGCTACTCATGTTGGTCTCCCTAAGGAGAAGTGGTTTAAATATCATCCTCCCATAGAAGTAAAAGTAGTTGCACCTATTAAAGTTGAAGAAAAGACTATCACTTATAATGATCCTATTGTTCCTACTGCTTATGTTGAGAAACCACCTTTTCCTGTTAGGATAAAAGATCATGCTAAAGCTTCAACTGTGGTTCGTAAAAGCAATATTAGAACCTATACACCTCCTGAGCAAGTTAAAGTTGAACCTAATATTGCTATTGTTAAGGATCTCTTGGCTGATAAAATTGATGGGCATGTTATTTATTTCTGTGATGAAACTGCTAGAATTGCTAACCTTGTGCTAAAGATAAACATAGACATGTGGATGGCATGCTTGTTATTTCTGTTAAAATAGGAGATCATTGTTATCATGGCTTGTGTGATATGGGTGCTAGTGCTAGTGCAATACCTATTGACTTGTACAACGATATTATGCATGATATTGCACCTGCTGAGTTAGAAGATATTGATGTCACAATTAAACTTGCCAATAGAGATACTATTTGACCAATTGGGATTGTTAGAGATGTTGAAGTCTTGTGTGGGAAAACTAAATATCCTGCTGATTTTCTTGTTCTTGGTTCCCCACAAGATAACTTTTGTCCCATTATATTTGGTAGACCCATCTTAAACACTGTTAATGCTAGGATAGACTGCAAAAAGGATGTTATTACTATTGGTTTAGGTGATATGTCTCATGAGTTCAACTTTTCTAAATTTCGTAGACAACACCGTGAAGAAGAATTGCCTAGTAAAGATGAAATTATTGGTCTTGCTTCTATTGCCGTACCTCCTAGTGATCCTTTAGAATAATATTTGCTAAACCATGAAAATGATATGTTTATGAATGAAAGAAGGGAAATAGATGAAGTGTTCTTTAAACAGGGACCTATTCTGAAACACAACTTGTCTGTTGAAATCTTAGGGGATCCTCCTCCACCCAAGGGTGATCTCGTGTTTGATCTTAAACCTTTGCCTGATACTCTTAAATATGTGTATCTTGATGAAAAGAAGATATATCCTATTATTATTAGTGCTAACCTTTCAGAGAAGGAGGAAGAAAAATTATTGAAAACTCTGAAGAAGCACCGTGCTGCTATTGGATATACTCTTGATGATCTTAAGGGCATTAGTCCCACTCAATGTCAACACAAAATAAATTTGGAGAAAGATGCCAAACCAGTTATTGATCATCAACGATGGTTGAATCCTAAGATGAAAGAAGTGGTAAGAAAAGAAATACTAAAGCTCCATGAGGCATGTATAATTTATCCCGTTGCTGATAGTCAGTGGGTAAGTACTGTCCATTGTGTTCCTAAGAAGGGAGGTATTAATGCCGTTCCTAATGATAAAGATGAATTGATTCCGCAAAGAATTATTACAGGTTATAGGATGGCAATTGATTTCCACAAATTAAATAAGGCTACTAAAAACGATCATTACCCCTTACCTTTCATTGATCAAATGCTAGAAAGATTATCCAAGCATACACATTTTTGCTTTCTAGATGGTTATTCTGGTTTCTCTCAAATACCTGTGTCAGCCAATGATCAATCTAAGACCACTTTTACTTGCCCTTTCGGTACTTTTGCTTATAGATGTATGCCTTTTGGTTTATGTAATGCACCTGCTACCTTTCAAAGATGCATGATGGTTATATTTTATGATTTTTGTGAAAATATATGTGAGGTATTCATGGATGATTTCTCCGTTTATGGATCCTCTTTTGATGATTGTTTAAGCAACATTGATCGTGTTTGCAGAGATGTGAAGAAACTAACCTTGTCTTGAATTGGGATAAATGCCACTTTATGGTTAATGAAGGTATTGTCTTGGGGCACAAAATATCTGAAAGGGGCATTGAAGTTGATAAAGCTAAAGTTGATGCTATTGAAAAGATGTCGTGTAACAAGGACATCAAAGGTATAAGAAGTTTTCTTGGTCATGCCGGTTTTTATAGGAGGTTCATTAAGGACTTCTCAAAAATTTCTCAGCCTCTAACTAATTTATTACAAAAATATATACCATTCGTCTTTGATGATGATTGTGTAGAAGCCTTTAAAATACTTAAGAAAAATTGATCTCTGCACCTATTGTTCAACCACCTGATTGGAATTTACCTTTTGAAATTATGTGTGATGCTAGTGATTATGCTGTAGGTGCTGTTCTAGGGCAAAGAGTTGATAAGAAATTAAATGTTATTCAATATGCTAGTAAACCTCTAGACAATGCCCAGAGAAATTATGCCACTACTGAAAAAGAATTTTTAGCAGTTGTATTTGCTTGTGATAAGTTCAGACCTTATATTGTTGATTCTAAAGTAACTATTCACACGGATCATGCTGCTATTAAATATCTTATGGAAAAGAAAGATGCTAAACCTAGACTTAGTAGATGGGTTCTCTTGCTACAAGAATTTGATTTGCATATTATTGATGGAAAGGGAGCTGAGAACCTCGTTGCAGACAACTTGTCTAGGTTAGAAAATGTTCTTGATGACCCACTACCTATTGATGATAGCTTTCCTGATGAACAATTAAATGTCATAAATGCTTCTCATACTGCTCCATGGTATGTTGATTATGCTAATTACATTGTTGCTAAATTTATACCACCTAGTTTCACATACCAACAAAAGAAAAAGTTTTTCTACGATTTAAGATATTACTTATGGGATGATCCACATCTTTATAAAGAAGGAGTAGATGGTGTTATTAGACGTTGTGTACCTGGGCATGAACAGGAACAGATCCTACGCAAGTGTCACTCCGAGGCTTATGGAGGACACCATGATGGAGATAGAACTGCACATAAGGTATTGCAATCCGGTTTTTATTGGCCTACTCTCTTCAAGGATGCCCGTAAGTTTTTCTTATCTTGTGATGAATGTCAAAGAATCGGTAATATTAGTAGACGTCAAGAAATGCCTATGAATTATTCGCTTGTTATCGAACCATTTGATCTTTGGGGCTTTGATTATATGGGACCTTTTCCTGCCTCTAATGGATACATATTTTAGTTGATGTTGATTACGTTACTAAGTGGGTAGAAGCTATTCCAACTAGTAGTGCTGATCATAACACCTCTATTAAGATGCTTACAGAAGTTATTTTTCCGAGGTTTGGAGTCCCTAGGTGTTTAATGACTGATGGTGGTTCACATTTTATTCATAGTGCTTTCCGTAAAATGCTTGCTAAGTATGATGTTAATCATAGAATTGCATCCCCTTATCACCCACAGTCTAGTGGTCAAGTAGAATTGAGTAATAGATATCTCAAATTAATTTTGCAAAAGACTGTTAATAGATCTAGAAAGAATTGGGCCAAGAAACTTGATGATGCATTATGGGCCTATAGAACTGCATATAAAAATCCTATGGGTATGTCTCCATATAAAATGGTTTATGGAAAAGCATGTCACTTACCTCTCGAACTAGAACATAAGGCTTATTGGGATATTAAAGATCTCAATTATGATTTCAAACTTGCCAGTGAGAAAAGGTTATTTGATATTAGCTCACTTGATGAATGGAGAACTCAAGCCTATGAGAATGCCAAATTGTTTAAAGGAAAGGTTAAAAGATGGCATGACAAAAGGATAAAAAAGCGTGAGTTTAATGTAGGTGATTATGTATTGCTATACAACTCTCATTTAAGATTTTTTGCAAGAAAGCTTCTCTCTAAATGGGAAGGTCCTTACGTTATCGAGGAGGTCTATCGTTCCGGTGCCATAAAAATCAACAACTTCGAAGGCACAAATCCGAAGGTGGTAAACGGTCAAAGAATCAAACATTATATCTCAGGTAATCCTATAAATGTTGAAACCAATATTATTGAAACCGCAACCCCGGAGGAATACATAAGGGACACTTTTCGGAATGTTTCAGACTCCGAAAAGGAATAGGTATGTGGTACGGTAAGTAAACCGACTCCAAAACAGTTCTAATGGCAATTTTTCTCCGTTTTGGAATATTTAGAAAAATAGAAAAATAAGAAGCAGTTCGGGAAGGACACGAGGGCTCCACGAGGGCGGAGGGCGCGCCCCCCTGCCTCGTGGGCACCTCATGTGCTCTCCGGACTCCGTTTTCTTGCACGTTACGTATTTTGGTCGTTAAAAATTCATTAAATAACCTCCCGAAAGTTTTGACCACAATCTCACGCAAAAATCTCATGTTCTTGTTTCGAGCTATTTTTGCTACAGACTAGAGCAATATGTCGTCCCAGGATTCGAAAGGACAAAGCTATGTGGCTGATTATCTTCTAGATCCTAAGGTCTATGGGGACGTGGAGTGTTGTGGTTGGACTACGGAAGAAGAAGAGGACTATGAACCCTGGGAAAGGAGGAGACGAGTTCAGGTGAAGATGAAGTCCCATTACGTCAACCTGGGGACATGCATGTGGAGTTCAAAAAGTCAAGCCTCCCTGATAGAGCAAAGAAACCTAAGACCGAGTTTATCCCTTTTCGCCTCTTGCAGGAAAACAAACAGGAATTATGCAAGAAGTTATTAAGCCTTGAGCAGGAGATTGATGACCTAAGGGATCAAAACTCTGTCCTCAAGCGAAAATTAAGGAAGAAGCCTACGCCATCAACAAAACCAACATCCTCTCCACCAACAAAGAAGAATTGAGTATCTGGTATGGGCACTCCCCTTGGCAACTGCCAAGCTTGGGGAGTGCCCCGGTATCGTATCACCATCACTTCTATCTTTACCGTTTTTCTTAGTTCGATTCTTTTGGTAATATCTTGATCTAGTAGCATAAAGTTTTAGTATGATCTAGTTGTGAGTTTTGCTTTATGATCCTTCTATGTAATCGAGTCCGTGAGCTATATATAATAAAGATTAGTGTTGAGCCAAGGGCTTGATTATTTTGCCATAATCTTGAGTGAATAAAAGAAAAGAGAAAGAAATAAAAAGAAACAAAGAGATCATATGGATCTTATGGAGAGTAATGAGCTCACATAGAAAGGGTATGATGAATAAAAGTTGTTGAGAGTTCAAACATAGTTTTGGACATCGTTGCAATTAATAGGAAGTAATAAAGAAAGAGAGGTCTTCACATATAAATACACTATCTTGGACATCTTTTATGATTGTGAGCACTCATTAAAATATGACATGCTAAAGCGTTGACGTTGGACATGATTGAGCTTGCCTTTCCCCCTCATGCTAGCCAAATTCCTTGCACCAAGTAGAGATACTACTTGTGCTTCCAAACACCCTTAAACCAGTTTTGCCATGAGAGTCCACCATACCTACCTATGGATTGAGTAAGATCCCTCAAGTAAGTTGTCATCGGTGCAAGCAATAAAAATTGCCCTCTAAATATGTATGACTTATTACTGTGGGAGAAAATAAGCTTTATATGATCGTGTGATACGGAAGAAATAAAAGCGATGGACTGCATAATAAACGTCCATATCACAAGTGGCAATATAAAGTGACGTTATTTCGCATTAAAGATTTTGTGCATCCAACCATAAAAGCGCATGACAACCTCTGTTTCCCTCTGCGAAGGGCCTATCTTTTACTTTTATCTCCTAGCTTGCATAAGAGTCATGGTGATCTTCACCCTTACTTTTTACATTTTATCTTTTGGCAAGCACAACATGTTGCAAAGATCCTGGTATATATGGAGAATTGGATGTGAGTTTTCATGAACTATTATTGTTGACATTACCCTTGAGGTAAAACGTTGGGAGGCAAAACTATAAGCCCCTATCTTTCTCTATGTCCGATTAAAACTCCATACCCATAAGTATTGCGTGAGTGTTAGCAATTGTGATAGGCTATATGATAGTTGAGTATGTGGACTTGCTGAAAAGCTCTTATATTGACTCTTTCCTATGTTATGATAAATTGCAATTGCTCCAATGACTGAAATTATAGTTTGTTAGTTTTCAACGAAGTTTATGATTCATACTTGAAATTGTGATTGAATTGTTACTCTAGCATAAGAGATCATATGACAAGAATTATATAAGTTGATGTTCTAAGAATGATCATGATGCCCTCATGTCCGTATTTTATTTTTATCGACACCTCTATCTCTAAACATGTGGAAATATTTTTCGATTTCGGCTTTCGCTTGAGGAAAAGCGAGGTCTAAGCTTGGGGGAGTTGATACGTCCATTTTGCATCATGCTTTTATATCGATATTTATTGCATTATGGGCTGTTATTACACATTATGTCACAATACTTATGCCTATTCTCTCTTATTTTACAAGGTTACATAAAGAGGGAGAATGCCGGCAGCTGGGATTTTGGGCTGGAAAAGGAGCAAATATTAGAGACCTATTCTGCACAGCTCCAAAAGTCCTGAAACTTCACGGAAGTCATTTTCGGAATATATAAAAAATATTGAGCGCAAGAAGTTCCAGAGGGGGGCCACACCCTGGCCACGAGGGTGGGGCGCGCCCTACCCCCTAGGCGCGCCCCCTGCCTCATGGGCCCCCTGGTGGCCCTCCAACGCCCATCTTATGCTATATGGAGTCTTTCGTTGAGTAACAAATGATAAGCAAGCTTTCGGGACGAGACTCCGCAGCCACGAGGCGGAACCTTGGCGGAACCAATCTAGGGCTCTGGCGGAGCTGTTCTACCGGGGACACTTCCCTCCGGGAGGGGGAAATCATCACCATCGTCATCACCAACGCTCCTCTCATCTCGAGGGGGCCAATCTCCATCAACATCTTCACCAGCACCATCTCCTCTCAAACCCTAGTTCATCTCTTGTATCCAATTCTTGTCTCTAAGTCCGGGATTGGTACCTGTGGGTTGCTAGTAGTGTTTATTAGTCCTTGTAGATGATGCTAGTTGGTTTATTTGGTGGAAGATCATATGTTCAGATCCTATATGCATATTAATACTCCTCTGATTATGAACATGAATATGCTTTCTGAGTAGTTACATTTGTTCCTGAGGACATGGGAGGAGTCTTGCTATTAGTAGTCATGTGAATTTGGTATTCGTTTGATATTTTGATGAGATGTATGTTGTCTCTCCTCTAGTGGTGTTATGTGAACGTCGACTACATGACACTTCACCTTTATTTGGGCCTAGAGGAAGGGATTGGGAAGTAATAAGTAGATGATAGGTTGCTAGAGTGACAGAAGCATAAACCCTAGTTTATGCGTTGCTTCGTAAGGGACTGATTTGGATCCACATGTTTCATGCTATGGTTAGGTTTGCCTTAATACTTTTGTTGTAGTTGCGGATGCTTGCAATAGAAGTTAATCATAAGTGGGATGCTTGTCCAAGTAAGGACAGCACCCAAGCACCGGTCCACCCACATACCAAATAATCAAAGTACCAAACGTGAATCATATGATCGTGATGAAACCTAGCTTGACGATAATTCCCATGTGTCCTCGGGAGCGCTTTTCTCTATATAAGAGTTTGTCCAGGCTTGTCCTCTGCTACAAAAAGGATTGGGCCACCTTACTGCACTATATTTACTTTTGTTACTTGTTGCTCGTTACAAATTATCTTATCACAAAACTATCTGTTACCTATAATTTCAGTGCTTGTAGAGAATACCTTGCTGAAAATCGCTTATCATTTCCTTCTGGTCCTTGTTGGGTTCGACACTCTTACTTATCGAAAGGACTACGATAGATTCTCTATACTTGTGGGTCATCAGGGGTGCGCCAGCCCCTTGTGGGCTTGTGTGCCCCTTCCCCTTTGGCACATTAACCTCTAGGGCTCTCTGGTAACCCCTCCGGTGCTCCGATAAATATACGTTACACTCCGGAGCACTTCCGGTGTCCGAATACTATTGTCCTATATGTTAATATTTACCTCTCAACCATTTCGAGACTCCTTGTCATGTCCATGATCTCATCCAGGACTCCGAACAACATTCGTTCACAAAATCACATAACTCATGTAATACTAAATCATCATGGAACGTTAAGCATGCGGACCCCACAAAAGAAGATTACGTCAGATAGATCTCCAAGAACATCGAGGAGAACATGGTATTGAGAATCAAAGAGAGAGAAGAAGACACCTATCTGCTATCTATGGACCCGTAGGTCTGAGGTAAACTATATATACGTTGGAGACGTATCAGCTGCCCATCAGAGGTAGAGTAGTTGCGAGTGATGAGTGGACCTGTCGTCACTCGCAAGTTGTTATCAATGAAAAACTATCACTAACAAGTGCTTTGCTCTTCACTAAAGCAAAAAATGCGCTCGTTACTAGTAAGCCTTCCTATGATAGTGTATATGACCTCCAACATTGAAGGGGTTGGTGAAAGCACAAGTGCTCCCTGGGTGATTTTGGTAATTAATGTCAACATATCTCGTGTTGGACTAATGTTTTTATCTAGTGTATTTCAGACAAGTTCAACAATGGCGTGGCATGGACAAGAGGATGTGGAACCCCCGTCAAAATGCTAAGGAGACATATTGGCAAAAGCTCAAGACTCTTCATTTATATACTTCAGTGATACAAGATCACATTGAGTCCATGGGAAAGCCAATATACTATTAAAAGGGGATGAGGTGTTGCTTAATGGTCTACTTGCTCAAAATTCTTAGTGGTATTGCTCCAAAGCCCTGAATCACTTTCCCATTTCCAAATATGTACAAAACCCAAAGTCAAACTTGGCCCCATCGAAACCTTCTATCTAGGGCCATCGAGTTCATTTGACATAGCCACTGCCAGAAACCCTAACACCTCGGTCACAGCGATACGGATCTCGGTCTCACCGAGATGGCTTTGCAAACTCTCCATTTCTCATTGCATTATTTCGGTCTCACCGAAATGTGCAATCGGTCCCATCAAGTTTGCTTGACATTCTCTCTGTTGCCTTATTGCTTTGCTTCGGTCTAACTGAGTTGATGCAATCGGTGCCACCGAGTTGATGTTTGCCCTAACCCTAGCACATCGGTCCCACCGAGTTGTTCCAGTCGGTCCCACCAAGATTCCTAATGTTCACATTTTGAACTTAAGTGGTCTCACCGAGTTCTTCTATTCAGTCTGACCGAGTTGGGTCAAATGTTTGTAACGATTGGATTTTGTGTGCAGGCTATATATACCCCTCCACCCCCTTCTCCATATGTGAGATAGCCATAAGAACGTGCCTACAGTTCTAGCTTACATTTTCTGAGAGAGAACCACCTACTCATGTGTTGAGATCAAGATATTCCAATCCAACCACAAGAATCTTGATTTCTAGCCTTCCCCAAGTTGCTTTCCACTCAAATCATCTTTCCACCAAATCCAAATATGTGAGAGGGAGTTGAGTGATGGGGAGCCAACATTTGAAGCACAAGAGCAAGGAGTTCATCATCAACACAATATCTATTACCTTTTGGAGAGTGTTGTCTCCTAGATTGGTTAGGTGTCGCTTGGGAGCCTCCTACAAGATTGTGGAGTTGAACCAGGAAGTTTGTAAGGGCAAGGAGTTCGCCTACTTCGTGAAGATCTACCCGAGTGAGGCAAGTCCTTCATGGGCGATGGCCATGGTGGGATAGACAATGTTGCTTCTTTGTGGACCCTTCGTGGGTGGAGCCCTCCGTGGACTCGCGCAACCATTACCCTTTGTGGGTTGAAGTCTCCATCAACGTGGACGTACGATAGCACGACCTATCGGAACCACGCCAAAAATGTCCGTGTCTTCATTGCGTTTGCACACTCCAATCCCATCCCTTTACTTTCTTGCAATTAGCATGCTTTACTCTTTCCGCTGCTCATACTCTTGCCATGCTTGCTTGAAATGTATTGTGAATGCTTAAATTTGTGCTAAAACTCCACCTCAACTTGAAGAATTTTAAAAAACTGCCACTTTTACTTCTTGAGGGTCTAATCACCTCCTATAGACCCCTCTTCTCGATCCTTTCAATTGGTATAATTGCTTCGGTCTCCATTGCTTTGGTTTAATCGCCATATGAGGAAGATGGATGTGTCTACGATTGGGAGTATTAGACGTAGAGTGCCTGTGCTTGACGGAGAGTTATATAATGCTTAGAAGAATGAGGTTCTTGAGTTTTTCAATGAATATAATTTGAACAAGTATATTACTAGCCCTTATGTGCCCCTATTGACCCCTTGCATCCTACCCCCGATGAGTGTCTTGACATGACCCGCAATCTTATAACTATTGATCTTATCATGAGAGGATTGCCTAGAAATTTGCTTGTATGCTTGCCTACACTTGAATGTGCTTATACTATATGGAAATATCTTGAGGAGCACTTTCCAAACTATTCCTAGAAAAATCTAGATGAGATTCTTCAAAAGTCCATTGCTTTTCAAAAGATGGATACTAGTGATCCTAAGTTTGATGAATGTCTATTTGAGCTCCGTGACCTTATGCGTGCCAAAGGAGATGTTGGAGTCATTAGTAGCATCATCTCGCAAGTTATTAGAATTCATAAGCATGCACATTGTCACGGTCATACATCTAATGAATCGCTCTCTCTAGGTGATGATCATTCACATGATGATGTTGAACATGGATACTATGATGAGGATGATGATAGTGACTTTGATCTTGATGAGTCAATGAGACACTTTGGTCTTATGGATAATCTTCGTGGCTACATAGCCGGAGGAAAGGAATGGGTTCTTGATAGTGGATGTACGGATCATATGACCAGAGATAAGGACATGTTTCGTGAGGTTGCTGAAAACGACGGTCCTCGAAAGTATGTCACTTTTGGTGATAATTCAAAGGTTAAGGTAGTTGGCCTTGGTAAGGTGGCCATCTCCCATGATAGCTCTATCCAAAATGTGATGCTCGTTGAATCCCTTGGTTATAATCTACTTTCCATATCTAGACTAGCTGACTTCGGTCTCAATGTTAAATTTACTGAAATAGATTGCCAAGTGTTTCAAAGAGATAATCATAATATGGTCTTTACCGGTATTCGTAGAGGTGAGCTATACATTGTTGATTTCACTAAGAAAGCTCAACCTCATACTTGCTTAATTGCTAAATCTTCTAAAGGTTGGTTGTGGCATAGAAGGTTAGGTCACGTGGGTATGCGAAATCTTGAGAAGCTTATTAAAGGTGATCATATCCTTGGTGTTAAAGATGTCATGTTTGACAAGGATATACTTTGCAGTGTTTGTCAAGAAGGAAAACAGGTTGGAGGAAGCCATCCCGTGAAGAACATCATGACCACAAGAAGACCAATCAAGCTACTTCATATGGACCTTTTCGGTCCCAACGCCTACAAGAGTCTCAGTGGTAACTTGTTCGGTTTGGTCATTGCTGACGACTTTTCAAGATTTACGTGGGTGTTCTTTCTTGATGATAAATCGCATGTCCAAAAGATCTTCAAGAATTTCGCTAGGAAGGCCCAAAACCAATTTGAAGTGAAAATCAAGAAGGTTCGAAGCGATAGTGGAACGGATTTCAAGAACATCAATGTGGATACCTTTCTTGATGAAGGGATTTCACATGAGTTCTCGGCTATGTACACACCTCAACAAAATGGAGTTGTTGAGAGGAAGAACCGGAAAATTATTGAGATGGTGAGAATGATGCTTGATGAATACAACACGCCTAGACACTTTTGGGTGGAAGTGGTTGAGACAGCTTGTCATGCTACGAATGGACTATATCTTCACAAGCTTCTTGGCAAGACGGCATACGAGCTTCTCACCGGTAACAAACCCTAAGTTGGATACTTACGAGTATTTAGCTCAAAGTTCTACATTCTTGATAAGCATCGTCATTCGAAATGTGCTCCTAAATCTCATGAAGGTTTCCTACTCGGTTATGGATCAAACTCTCACATTTACCATGTCTACAAGAATTTCAACCGAAAGGTTGAAGAGACGGTGGATGTGAAGTTTGATGAATCTAACGGCTCGCAAGTAGATCAATTGCCAATTGATGTAGGAGACAAAGATCCTTCAGAAGTAATCCAAGATTTTTCCATTGGCAAGATTCGCCCAAAGGAGATGAAGGGGAGTACCTCGTCGGTTCAAGTGGAGGCCTCAACTTTAGACCAAGGTGAACCACAAGTTGATATGGAGGCATCCGCAAGTGGAGCACGTCAAGACGGAGGAAGTGGGGAAGTACAAGAATATGAACCACATCGACCTCCCTCTCCACCTCAACAAGAGAATGACAACGCCAACAACAATGATGAAGGACAAGAATAGGAAGAAGACAATGAAGAGGATGTTCCACCCCAACGAAAAAAACTCTCACAAGTTAGAGCAAGAGTCACAAGAGACGATCCCATCGAACAAATCTTTGATGATATTCAAACTGGGAGAATCACTCGCTCTAAAACTCGTTTGGCTAACTTTTGTAAACATTATCCATTCATTTATAGTATTGAACCTATGAAGCTTGAAAAAGCTCTTGAGGATCCGGATTGTGTGAATGCTATGCATGAAGAGCTACACAACTTCGAGAGGAATCAAGTGTGGACATTGGTTGAAAAGCGGGATGACAACCACACCATCATTGGAACCAAATGGGTGTTTCGGAATAAGCAAGATGAAGATGGACAAGTTGTACGCAACAAGACCCGTCTCGTCACCCAGGGCTACACTCAAGTCGAAGGTATGGACTATGGTGTGACATATGCCCCCGTTGCTAGACTTGAGTCCATATGCATCTTACTTGTTTATGACAATCATCATGATATCACTTTATATCAAATGGACATTAAAAGTGCTTTTCTAAATTGTGAAATTGAGGAGGAAGTTTATGTTAAACAACCTCCCGGCTTTGTCAATCATAAGAAATCTAATCATGTCTACAAACTTCACAAAGCTCTTTATGGTCTTAAACAAGCCCCTAGAGCATGGTATAAGTGCTTGACCAAGTTCCTTATTTAAAAAGGCTTTGAAATTGGGAAGATTGATTCTAGACTTTTTACTAGAAGTGTTAATGGTGAATTATTTGTGTGCCAAATTTATGTGGATGATATCATATTTGGTTCTACTAATCCCCATTTTAGTGAAAAGTTTGGAAGGCTAATGTCGTAGAAGTTTGAGATGTCTATGATGAGTGAACTCAAATTTTTCCTTGGGTTGCAAATCAAGCAAACTAAGGAAGGTACCCTTGTTTCTCAAACAAAGTATACCAAGGATCTTTTCAAGAAGTTCAACATGCAAGAAAGCAAAGGTATGAAAACACCCATGCCTACTAGTGGACATCTTGACTTGACTAAGGATGGCAAACTGGTTGACCAAAAGGTTTACCACTCTATGATTGGTTCATTGTTATATCTATGTGCCTCCCGTCCCGATATTATGCTAAGTGTTTTCATGTGTGCGCGATATCAAGCGACCCCTAAAGAATATCATATTAAGGCTGTGAAAAGGATAGTGAGATACTTAATTCATGCACCAAACTTTGGCATTTGGTACCCTAAGAGGTCATCTTTTGATCTTGTTGGCTACTCTGATTCGGATTATGCCGGTGACAAGGTTGATAGAAAGTACACTTCGGGAACTTGTCAATTTCTTGGTAGATCCCTTGTGTCTTGGTCCTCCAAGAAACAAAACTCAGTATCCTTATTCACCGCCTAAGCGGAATACATTGCCGTCGGATCATGTTGTGCTCAGTTACTTTGGATGACCCAAACCCTTAAGGATTATGGGATACATGTGAAACATGTTCCATTGCTTTGTGACAATGAAAGTGCTATTAAGATTGCTCGTAATCCTGTGCAACATTCTTGAACTAAGCATATTGAAGTTCGTCATCATTTCATTCGAGATCATGTTGCTAAAGGAGACATCAATCTAAAGAATGTTCGTACCGATAAGAAATTGTCGGATATATTCACCAAACCACTTGATGAGAAAGTGTTTTTCCATTTGAGAGGTGAATTGAATATCATTGATGCCTCAAACCTGGAGTATAAGCTCCATTTGGATACATGCAAGGCATGAGCCTTTTACGACTAATCCCTTATGTTTCTCTTATAATGATGATCATATGTCTTGGATCTATACTTGTGCCCTTACATGTTATCTAACCCTTGTAGGTACTTGGATGAGCCCAAATCCATGAGATTGCAAGTCACTCACATTTTGAGCAATCTCTACATCTCCAAGTTCCTACCATATGGTTGTTGAATACAAGGAAGCATGAACCCACTCAATATATCCTTTGACAATTTCGATATATCAAATTTCATTTGGTATCAAGCTTCATGATTATAATTTTGGATACACAAGTGCTCTTCCTTGCAAGGCTGACCCATGTACAAATATGAACTCAAACTCCAAGTGGTGCTCCTAACTCTTGATGGACTACGTCAACCTTGAACATCCAACACAAGTTCGACTACATGATCAAGATCAACACCACAACCCAAGGTATGTGATTCCATCTTAGAGAAGCTCTGCTCCAAGTCACGAATCAAAGCAACTCAACAAGATGTGAATACATCAAAATGCTTAAACAAAAAATGGTAACCCCATTTTGAGCTTAAACGATGAGTATGACCTATGATCAAGTGTTATCACTTGACTCCTCAGTCAATATACTCTAACATAGGTGACTTTGTCGCCGACCCCTTCTAGATGAAGTTCCCTAGTGTTGCTTTGATCATTTACTTTATGTTTCTTGTTATTGTGTTTCTCTTCAAAAAACTTCATCTAGATCTCTTTTTTCGTCTTTGTAATTTCATGTCTAATTCATTGCAAATTCTTCAATTAATTCCTTGCACATCCTTGTGAGATTTCATTTGCCAAGTGAGCTGAGCTTGACAAAATCTTTACTCTAAGTTGAACTCAGTCCCTACGATCCAAACCCATCGGCTCGACCAAAACATAAGGTCTCTTTGTGAGCAGTTTATCGGTACAACCGACATGGACTGATTCGGTCTCACCGATATGAACTTTTCGTAACTCAGTCATTTTGGCGTCACCAAAAGAAAAGAATCGGAGTCACTGATTTCAACTCTGAGGAAATATTTTGCCATTTCTTATTGCCTATTTTCTTCAGCTCCTCTCAATGATTTTATCCTCTATTAGCATCTCACACTACCTGCTGCTTTGTAGTGACTCTCAAGGACCACACCTATTTGACTCATGCTCCAGAAGTGCCCTTCCTGGAAATTGTTGTCAAAGGGGGAGACAGAGAGACCATCAAAGCTTATCATATGAGCTCATCTAAGCTCTTCTACAGATGCTTGTTGACAAAAGAGGAGAGAAGTCACATGTCATTAAGAGGGGAAAGACATGTCAATATGTTTGATCTTAGCTATTGCTAATATTCTTGTTGCTCTGATTTTGGTTGATTGTACCATTTCTTGCTCTGATTTTCTCTCACCCTACTTTCTTCTATTATCCAATATCAGATTCAAGGGGGGAAAGATTATATATCTAGGGGAGGAAAAACTTTGGAATTCATTGCATATCTTTAGATCTTTGGGGACATGTCAATGTCTGAATGGAGTACTTAGTACTCACCCATTACATGTCATCCCAACCTTGGTACTCTCGTGGTTTCCTGAAATTGCTTTACTTAGAGTGTTCTTGTGTTATCTAACACTGTTTTCTCAATTCCACTGCTTCCAAAGCCAGGTCAAGACCACAAGATAATTATATGCATCACACTCATGCGCATGATGATCTCTTGCTGATGTACATATTGTTTGCAAGAAGGATTCATAAACATGGAGATACATTTCCTAACCACGTCATTTGCTTTGATGCATATAGCCAAGATACATGTAACTTATTTCTTGCTCTGTCATTCTTATGCATTCACATGTTCATACATTCTATCTTCACATGATTGCATACATGTAGGGGGAGCTTATGCATGTTACATGTCTCTCCAAAGCTTTGCCTATTACCTTGCATTTCTTCAATGTAAAGCTTTGATGTATGTTGGAATCAATTACCAAAAATGGGGAGATTGAAAGCACAAGTGCTCCCTAGGTGATTTGGCAATTAATGTCAACATATCTCCTATTGTACTAGTGTTTTTATCTAGTGTATTTCAGACAAGTTCAACAATGGTGTGGCATGGACAAGAGGATGTGGAACCCCCATCAAAATGCTAAGGAGACATATTGGCAAAAGCTCAAGACTCTTCATTTATACTTTAGTGATCCAAGATCACATTGAGTCCATACGAAAGCCAATACTATTAAAAGGGGATGAGGTGTTGCTTAATGGTCTACTTGCTCAAAATGCTTAGTGATATTGCTCCAAATCCCTCAACCACTTTCTTATTTTCAAATATGTCTGAAACCCAAAGTCAAACTCAGCCCCATAGAAACCTTCTATCCGGCGCCACCGAGTTCGTTTGACATAGCCACTGCCCAAAACACTAACACCTCCGTCACACCGATACGAATCTCGGTCTCATCGAGATGGCCTTGCAAACTCTCTGTTGCTCATTGCATTATTTCGATCTCACCGAAATGTGCAATCGGTCCCACCGAGTTTGCTTGACATTATCTCTATTGCCTTATTGCTTTGCCTCGGTCTAACCGAGTTGATGCAATCGGTGCCACCGAGTTGATGTTTTCCCTAACCCTAGCACATCAGTCCCACCGAGTTGTTCCAGTTGGTCCCACCGAGATTCGTAACGTTCACATTCTGAACTGAATCGGTCTTACCGAGTTCTTCTATTTGGTCTGACTGAGTTGGGTCAAATGTGTGTAACAGTTGGATTTTGTGTGGAGGCTATATATACCCCTCCACCCCCTTCTACATATGTGAGAGAGCCATCAGAATGTGCCTACAGTTCTAGCTTACATTTTGAGAGAGAACCACTTACTCATGTGTTGATATCAAGATATTCCAATCCAATCGCAAGAATCTTGATTCCTAGCCTTCCCCAAGTTGCTTTATACTCAAATCATCTTTGCACCAAATCCAAATCTGTGAGAGAGAGTTGAGTGTTGGGGAGACTATTATTTGAAGCAGAAGAGCAAGGAGTTCATCATCAACATAACATCTATTACATTTTGGAGAGTGGTGTCTCCTAGATTGGTTAGGTGTCGCTTGGGAGCCTCCGACAAGATTGTGGGGTTGAACCAAGAAGTTTGTAAGGGCAAGGAGATCGCCTACTTCGTGAAGATCTACCTGAGTGAGGCAAGTCCTTCATGGGCGATGGCCATGGTGGGATAGACAAGGTTGCTTCTTCGTGGACCCTTCATGGGTGGAGCCCTCCGTGGACTCGCGCAACCGTTACCCTTCATGGGTTGAAGTCTCCATCAACGTGGACGTATGATAGCACCACCTATCGGAACCACGCCAAAAATCTCTGTGTCTTCATTGCGTTTGCACACTCCAATCCCATCCCTTTACTTTCTTGCAATTTGCATGCTTTACTCTTTTCGCTGTTCATACTCTTGCCATGCTTGCTTGAAATGTATTGTGAATGCTAAAACTTGTGTTAAAGCTCCACCTCAACTTGAAGGACTTAAAAAACTGTCACTTTTACTTATTGAGGGTCTAATCACCCCCCTCTAAACCCCTCTTCTCGATCCTTTCAGTTAGTCAAGCTCAATGTAGATTGAGGCATTGCAAAAACATCTGCGAAAGGCTTGGTGAGTGATCTATGTCATGGTCACGCAGGAATCTTCCTAGGAGCTTCGCCCCTTGTTTTTCAGGGTATGACTAATCTAGCAATATTCAATGTGTGGGCTTGTGGTGATGCTTTCCCTCTAGCTTTCGAACTTCAAGAGAGGAATATTCAAGTTGCTTTAATTGCCTGGATGCAGGTAAATAATTTGGTTCAGACTTTAATGGAAAGTGATCCAAAGGGGCGCATGTTCCGGCAAAATAGGTTTATTCATAAGAAATGTGCAATTTAATTTTGAGACTCATAGTCTCATAAAAGTCCGCTACTCCTTCCAAATGCGAATACATGTCAACACTAGTTTTCGGTCGTCAATTTGATTACTAGCACAAAATGTGTTGTATGTCATAAAATATGTATTTTAGAATCATTGTCGAATGGAGTTTCTACACACACTTTTATTTGTGATATCATGTCTGTTAGTTAAATTGATGACCAAAGTTCTCATGCCAAACTTATATTCCATCGGGAGGGGACTACTTCTCTTGATATTAGCTAACATGTAGTGCTTCTCTTTGCTCAGGAGATTGCTTGTACTCTATTCCCTCCGTTTATAAATATAAGCCTTTTTAGATATTTTTAATACGGACTACTCCCTATATCCTTGAAAAAATGTACTACTACCAACTTTGTTGGAATTCAAACTTTTTTTATGTTTGACCGTATCTATACAACAATACACCAAAATTTATGATATCAATTAGTAGCATTAGATTCATGATAAAATATATTTTCATCATATACCTATTTGGTTTCATAAATATTGATATATTTTTGCACAAACTCGGTCAGATTTTGAAATAGTTTGACCCTCCAACAACGTTGGAAGTACACTCTTTAAAGAACGGAGGGAGTACATGCGAATGTATATAGACATACTAGTATTTTAGAGTGCAGATTCACTCATTTTGCTACGTACTACCCCCGTCCTGGTTTATTGGTCCCTATTATATTTTGTGCTAATTTTTGACTATAAATTTAACTAATAAAATATTCATGCATGTCATCAAAAATTATATCTTTGAAAACTATGTTCAAATACGAAATCAACGATATAATTTTCGTTGACATGCATTAATATTTTGTTAGTTAAATATTGGTCAAAATTTGACACAGATTACAAAGTGGACCAATAAACCAGGACGGAAGTAGTATATAGTTTATATTGGAATTTGTAAAAGGACTTATATTTAGAAACGGAGGGAGTAAATATTATTTCCCATGATCAATACTCTAAATCTTTCTTGGTTGATAAAAAAACTAAAGCAGCATGCGGACGTATGAAAGTGCCGAATAAATGACGTCCATGCATGCAGCTGATGCATGCAAGGACCCATGGATTGTAGAGGCCGAGAGAAGAGGAGAGAGACCTAATGGGTGCATAAGTGTGTTCCCTAAACGGGTGTCTGGCGACAGAGCAAGACACGATGTTAGTCTTTTTCGTTGCCCAACCCAACCAATGTGATGTTGTAATGGATAGTGTCGTGCGATCTTGGGGCAGAATCATTACCTATCTGGTAGCTAGCTTTCGCTATGCCCAAGATGTCTAGAAGAGTAAACATGCACGCTTAATTAAAGTGTGCCGCGGCAGGCAGGACGCAGATACTCCTACTACTACTAGCCGATGATGCGAGGCATCGATCTAACTTTTTTGGGACAGAGATTGTGCCGGTAAAGTCGTTTTTTGTTGGGTTATGTGATTATGTTCCCTGGGCCTTGCTCTTCTTGCCTCTTCTTTCTCTGATCAATTGGTCGATCTAGGCCCGCATGCATATTGATACTGGAATGCAAGAGCAGTACGTTTACGCTTTGAATTCTTAAAGAAAAGTACGTTTATGTTTTGTGCGTTTGAGCTTGCTTGCGACTTTGCGAGGATGCTAATTTTTGCCAATCGCCCTGAAAAAATAAAAATGATATGCTCCCAGAGAAGAGCAGTACAACAAAACGAAGAAAGTTGTTCGGGTTATAGCAAGTACTCCCTCGGTCCACTACTATAAAAGTATATTTTGGTATGGATTACATAAGAACTGAAATAAGTGACACACACATTAAAATGTGTCTATATAATCCAATTCAGAAAAAATAAAACATCTTATGATAGTGAACGGAAGTACTACTCGGTCTTATAATGTAAGACGTTTTTTCACTCTAGTAAAGTGTCAAAAAAGGTGTTACATTATGAGACCGAGGGAGTAGTAAATTAGAAAAAATAAATGTTGTTTATTTTGTTGTAAAGTACATATGCACGCACGCAAAAAAAAAAAAGGTATCGGAATCAACCGGAGCATAATGCACTGTAGACGGATCACGCCTGTACGTCCGTGGCCGGATCTTAGCTTGCTGCTGCTGTGCCTGCGCGTACGTGCCGGCTTTACCCACCCGGATCTGATTCTGGTTAAAGGCTACATACAGACTCTACGTGGTTAAAGGCCACATCCTGATCAGAGTTGTGGTAGCCGTGCTTTTAACCTGGCTCAGAGTGCGGGTGCACGCGCGCTCCTAGATTCAGACGCATGCATGCAACCCGGCTAGCATTTCACATGTGGATTTCTTGCTCCCCAGCTCTATGTCACATGGCAATGGTACCTGCAATCCGCAATCCCGGCGTGTAAAAACCCTATTAGGTAAGGGTTTGAGAAAAATAAGTACACATGGATGTATAAATAGAAACAAATTATATGGTACGGTTTCTAAAAGGCAATACCAAACCTGCGTACTTGAATACCCATATACTAATTTATTCTAACAGGTAAGTCCTACGTGTCATTGCGAACCAATTTGTGGTTGGATAGTTAGAGAGACTGTAGTATCCTTAGCCCACCGGGGTTCAAGTCCCGGTACTCACATTTATTTGTAGATTTATTTTAGAATTTTCAGTGACGCGCATTCAGTGAGAGGAGACGTTCCCGAGTCCATGGAGCATTTGCTTCTGGGATGCGCATTCTCGCGACAGGTGTGGCACGACTGCTTTAGCTGGTGCTACCCATCCGCTCTCGCGCCCGCCCCCTCCAACCTCTTCCTCGAGTGGTGGCACTCTACGACTCTGGCCACACTGGCGGCGCATCGGAAAGGACTCTCTTCGCTTATCCTGCTGGTCGCCTCGTCCATTTGGAAACATCGCAACTTCTGCGTCTTCGACGGCGCCGCGCCATCTACATCCAAGCTGCCCCATGACATCCAAGATGAGGCTCGCTCATGGGCCATGGATGGAGCCAAGGGTTTAGCACTCATCATACCGTAGGCAGGGCCGATTTTTCTTGGGGCTGAGCATCCCCTAGTTTCTTCATGCTCAGGCTAGGTCCTGACGCCGTTCTCCGCGTACGCCCAGACCTAGTTCTCCGTCCCTACCTGCTCTTGTACTAAAAACTCTTCTATCTATCAATGAAAGATACGCAAGCTTTGCGTATTCACGAAAAAAATCCCATGTGTCATTCACGAACAACAAAAGAAACAGGTAGGTCCCATGTGTCATTCACGAACAGTAAAAGAAACTGTCCGCCTAGGCTAACACAACCGCAAGGCTTGACCCAAAATTCCCTCCCCTTACGCATGTGCATGATCTTTTAAAATGTGTTGATCTTGTTTTGTGAACTCATGATTTTGTCTCTGATTTTTTAAATCATATTATACGGTCTCCTTTATTTGATCATTTCAGAGTAGGGCAACAAAAATGTGTTCAATAAAAGAAAATTAGAGAAAATTGTGTCACTCTTGTTTGCCTTGTAATTGGAAAAAAAAGAAAAAAAGAATAGATGTGAATATGTATCTAAAAAGTTCACTTGCAGGCGACTCGTCCATGAATTTGATTGGACATTGTTTAGTGTGTGTCATATCTTTCATGCTTATTGTTATTCACTTATGAAAATCAATACCATTGTTTTTATTCCATCACACAACAAATCATGATATGTGTGTGTGTGTGCGCGCGTGCGCGCTGAAATATGGTATATATGTGATGAAATGTTGAAGTATGCATGTTGAAATGTTGTGTATATATGTGGAAATGTTGAAAATACATGATGAAGTGTGAATTGGGAAAGGTCGCCGAGATGGTTACTTTTACCCGCGGGTATTACCCGCACCCAGCCGAACACATGTGCGAGAACAATTTGAAACCCGTGGTGCGGGTATGGGTACTGGTTTGGGCAAAAAATGTTGAGACGGGTGTGGGTTTGGGCCACCATTACCCGCACCCACATATTTTGAATATTTTGAAAATCATATTTTAAGTTTTCAAAAAAATCTAAAAATAATCCAACCGGTCTCTCACCCATTTCCTTTAATCACTTCACGGAAATATTCAGTAAAGTCTCCTTATAGCAACCAGCGACAAAAATGGAAAAGTAGGTGAAAAGGGAAGAAGCGATGTAGAGGTTCGATGTTGAAATATATGCTACGGGGAGAAAACCTGTTAACACCAACAACCAACGAAGCAAGTAGCAACAACGAAAGACTACATGCCACAAAAGCTCCACACTACTACTCAGCGGCATCAAATCCCAGTGCGCAAAATGAAACCCCCAGCTCGATGAAATCAACATGAGGGGCACCGCCATAAATCTTTACCCGCGTTGAGCACCAGCATCATCTTCGATATTGAGCCTCCCTGGAGCATCAGCACGATCAACCAGGGCTGCGGCAACCTGAACTGCCCTCTTCTCACCAGCTTGAAAATCGACTCTATTATCCAGCTTCAGCGACCCTGCCTAATACATCATAAACGAACATGCAGTGAAAACAACTTCCAAAGAAGTATGCACCATGTGTCTATCAAATGTAACTTCGTTTCGAGTACACCAAATGCCCCAACAGATTGTATTCACAATCATCATATAGTACTTTTCGCGTCCAGGGAGGAAGAAAAAGCCAAGATAAACTTCGCCAAAAAAATTGTGACTACAAGAAGAACTAAGAGCTAAACCAAAAAAAACAAATGGTTGAGCAAATGAACAAGTCAACAAAAGATGATTAGCAATTTCTAATTCTCGGCAAAAAGAGCAAGTAGGATTCCCTAACCAATTACATTTGTGCATGTTATCACGAATAAGGATGGCATGTTGAAAGAGCTGTCACATGAAGATCTTAATCTTCAGAGGAATATTGGCTTTCCAAATGAATTTGTTATTTGGGTTGGCTAAGCCATTTTCCAACCATTCATAGACAGACTTAATAGTAAACACTGTTGGTGTTCTGGGACTGAGGGTGTCTAGACTTGCCTGCCTGCAGGCTTGTGCGTGGCTCCACCAGCGGGCTGGTATGGTCTATTTTTAGCAGCAACCACTCAAGACCCTTGCGAGGGGTTAAGCCCCACAAGGCGGACGACACCAATACCTTCCCGGGAGCAGTCTCACTAGGTTGGCTCCCGAGGAGTGGATATCTCTACGAAAGGGGCACCTCACGAGGTTCACGTGACGTGAGCCATGACGACCAAGGCTAGGCGGGCGCCAGTGGGCGCAGTGTATCAGTTTCCTCTTTCGTGCTAAAGAGGCAGGCGCAGGCGAGGAGTCCTGAGGCATCAGACAAAGGTTTTCATATCGGTGCAACAAGACAAAGACCAGCATGACGGCAGGACAGAGGTCACCACGGAGCCCACATCAGCGTCACCACCAGAGCCTTTGGCAGGCGAAGACCACCTTTTGTCAGGATAGCTTGTACTGGTTGTCTCCCTTCAAACTTGACCATTGTTGGATCCCTTCCCGCCTAACATTTGGGAAGAGGATCAGGGCCTCTATAAATAGGACTAGCCACCTCCATAGGGAGGGATTGACTCATCGTGGATCGGATCCATTTCATCTCACATCCACCAGCTCGCCGAGCTAAAAAACACCTCTCCTCCTGAGGCCGTTCATCCATTGTACTAGTTCATCCTTAGCCCGTGAGGCAATCCACCAACACCACACTGGAGTAGGGTATTACACCGCAAGGTGGCCCGAACCAGTATAAACCCTTGTGTCTCTTATTCTTTGGGTTCGTCGAGCTAGGCCGTGAGATCGTTGAGCGAGCGAACTAGGAAAAGAGTGTTCTTCGTGCGCACCCCAGAGTTCGAACCTCAAGGGTTAGCCGGGACCCGCAATCCGACATTTGGCGTGCCAGTTAGGGGTGCGCTGAAGCCTTTCTTCCATCGATCGGCGTACCACTGCTCCGCCGCATCCATGGCCAATGCTCGCCGAGCCCGTGCTAAGCGCCGGGCCGCCCTTGTCGCTCACGTCGCTTAGACGGCGCCCGTTGGCAGACCTCCCCGCCATTCTCCATCACTCGCTGCCAATGCCGCTACTGGCCCGTCGGAAAACGATCAGCAAGTCTCATCGCTGCACCACCTGTGTGGCGGGACGGATGCATCGCCACCCCGTCGCTGACTCCGGCCGGCTCGTCGTCCCACGCTCGTCGCGCACCCACGGACGCACAGGTCACGCTGCTCATGGCACGCGAGCTCCTGCATTACCGCCCGATTGATGACCTCTACGAAGACTGGCAGGACCACATCGCCGAGCTCGTCAGCGCCGCTGGGGGCCCTCCGACACCGTCGCCCTCGCTGCCTCGCCCACCTCCTGCTGCGGGCGATGTATCCCATGGAGCGCCTCCACCACCTCCACATCAAGATGCCGCCCTTGCCCCGAGACGCGCGGCCCCGCGGCACGACCCGCCATGCAGGGTGCCGCGCACGAAGAGGGAAGCTGCCAAGAGATCCCTCGGCTGCAAGAAGACGCTCCTGCGCTCCCTGCACCACCACGTCAGGATCGCGCGCCGCCTGCGGCGGTGGCGCATGGGTACCAAGACTGGGCTCCGCCTCCATGGCGGGCTTCAGTGACCACGACGGGTTGCCGCGCCCTCACCCCCGAGCTGCGCAGCGTCGTCTGGCCCGGCAAGTTCAAGCCCGACCTGCCTCCGCTCTACGACGGCACCCCCGACCCTGCTGAGGTCATGCAGCTCTACGAGCTAAGCATCGAGGTGGCCAACGGCGACGAAAAGGTCATAGCGAACTGGTTTCCCATGACTCTCGGGGACGGCGCGCGCTCGTGGCTCCTAAACCTGCCTGTGGGATCAATCTCATCCTGGGGCGAGATGCACGAGCGCTTCATCGCCAACTTCCAAGGCACTCGCGACCGCCCACCTGCCGCTGGTGACCTGGGGCGCATCAAGAAGCAGCTAGGGAAGACCCTGCAGAAGTACATCCAGCGTTTCAACAGCGTTCGCCTCAAGATTCCCAAGGTTACAGACGAGGCCATCATCTCAGCATTCTGGCGTCCGCGATGTCAAGATGAAGGAGGAGCTCGCGATACACGAAGACCTGTGCACAACTCTAGAGATATTTAACATGGCGACCAAGTGCGCAAGTGCTGAGGAGGGATGCCTCTCCCTCCTAGAGCTTCCAGCAGCCGACCCAGAAGACAAGATGGCCAAGACCAAGGACGTGAAGCGCAAGGGGGTTGCTGTGCTCGCGGCGGAGCCAGAGATGAAGCGCAGCTGTGACCATCCCGAGTCATCCAAGGTCAACCGCCCGTTCCGCGCCTTCCACAACATGCACAACCACAACACCAACGATTGTCAAGAGCTCAGGGCTATGCGCGATGGGCGCTTCGGCCGACGCTCCGAGCGCAACGACCGAGGCTACGGCCGATGAGGAGGACGAAGTGGAGGACGCTGGGACGACCGTGGCCCCCGCCAAGAGTGGTGCGTCCGGCCTCGTGAGGACCACTGACAGGACCAACCTCGCGAGGGCGCCTGGAAAGACCAGCCTCATGAGGACCGCCCTCAGGGCAACGTTGGCCTCCCTCCGCTGCCACCACCACCAAGAAGGAACAACGACCATCATCAGGACGAGGGGGCTGGGGGCTTCCAGGAGCCTCGCGCCATCGCTTGCATCTTGGGTGGCACTCAGGCCCCAGCCTCTCAGCGTATCTTCAAGCAGTTTGCTCATGAGGTGAACGCGGCCCTCCCCAGGCTCGAGGCCGCGTGCCCGCTCAGGTGGTCCAAGTGCACCATTACCTTCAGCTCCTCCGACCAACTCAAGTGCGCGGGAACTGCCGACGCCCTCCCGATGCTCTGCTCGCCCATCATCAGCAATGTCCAAGTCACCAAGACCCTCATCGACGGCGGCGCGGGGCTCAATGTCCTGTCCGTCGAGACGTTCGACCGCCTCCAAGTGCCATACGATCAGCTACAGCCTACCAATCCCTTCTTAGGAGTGACCGACGGCTCCACCACCCCGATCGCGTAGGTCCACCTTTCTGTCACCTTAAGCAGGCACGACAACTACCGCACCGAGCTCATCGACTTCAACATCGCACACATTCGCCTGTCGTACAACGCCATCCTTGGGTACCCAGCCCTGGCCAAGTTTATGGCAGTGACCCAACGGCGGCTGAGGCACGCGCGGGGTTGGGCCCCGCTGACGCAGAACACTAAGACCTACTTTCGCATCTTCTTTTCGAAGGTTGTTTGCGCATCAAGGGGGACTCCTGAGCATCGCGACTCAGGAACCTAACTGGTCACGTAGCCCCTCACCCCTTGGTCTCGTCCTGGTGATTCGGACGACCCAATGGTGACTGAGGCATGCGCGGGGCCGGGCCCTGCCGACATAGAACATCAAGCAAACGAGAAGGAGATAGCGGAATCCTAACAAATTATTACAAGACATATTGTTCTTCCAATACCAAACACAAGTTTTCACGCCTCCACGAGGCACATTGCATATCGCAGGAAAGTTTGCAGGAAAGTAAAAATGGGAAGGAGCACCACCATCCACCGGCAAGCCTCCTCTTCAGCCTGGGGCGCTGTCGTCAGGGAGCGCCTCCCCGTCAGCAGTGTCGCCGTCACCCGTGCTGTCGGCCGTGGTCGCAGGGTCGGTGGCACCATCAGCCGGAGGCGCGGGGTCGATGGCGAGGAATTTCTCCAACAGGGCCTCCACCCGGTCCTTCACGGCTTCGACAGCAGCCTCGCAGCGCTCCTCGTCCACGGGCTCGAGCAGGGCGTCGAGGTCGACGCTGGGGTCGCGAAGATGAAGGTGGTCGAAGACGTGCGTTAGGGCTGATGAGGAGAGCGCGCGGGCTTCCCCCTCCACCATGGGGCCGATCCCGTTGATGACGTCCTCGAGCGTCGTGACGAGCTGAGGGAGTAGCTGGGCGGGGCCATCATCATCAGTCACCAACGGCTTCTCCAAGCCCTTCACCCCCTGCCTCACGCCGCCGCCGAGGGGGTGGGCCAATCTCTTCTTCGGCGGAAATGGCCCCTGATACGTCTCCGTCATGTCTATAATTTTTGATTGTTCCATGCCAATATTATACAACTTTCATATACTTTTGGCAACTTTTTATACTATTTCTGGGACTAACATATTGATCCGGTGCCTAATGCCAGTTCTTGTTTGTTGCATGTTTTTTGTTTTGCAAAAAATCCATATCAAACGGAGTCCAAACGGGATAAAAACTGACAGAGATTTTTTTGGAATATATGTGAATTTTGGGAAGTGAAATCAAGGCGAGACGATGCTCGAGGGGCCTGTCGTGGATCTAAGACTGACAGTAGAATGGGGGGTAAGTATGAGGAGGTAAGATCCTAGCTATGGAGGAGTTCTACGCACGAGTTTTACGAGTTCAGGCCCTTCTCGGAGGAAGTAGCAGCCCTACGTCTCGGTGGTCATTTCTAGCTTTCTGTCGTGTGTGGGGATTAAACATTTCCGGATTGGACCGAGACTTGCCAAGCGGCCTTGGTTTACTACCGGTAGACCGCCTGTCAAGTTTCGTATCATTTGGACTTCGTTTGATACTCCAACGGTTAACCGAGGGACCAAAAAGGCCTCGTGTGTGTTGCAGCCCAACACCCCTCAAATTTGGCCCAAAACCCACCAAACTCTGCTCCATGTCCTAAAGCGTTCGATCACGATCGCGTGGCCGAAAACCGCACCTCATTTGGACTCTCCTAGTTCCCCCTATGCCTATAAATACACCCCCTCCGTTTTCGGATCTCCTCCCCCACGAAACCCTATAAAAAAACAGATCTCGCACGCCGGACGTGTCCGACCCGCGCCGGACAACGTCCGCCGGCCGCCACCTCACCGCCGCCGCGGCCCGGGAGGCCCAAACCGGGCCCCCGCGAGCCCGAGCCACCGCCGCCCGGCACCCGCGCCTCCGCCGCCCCTCGTCCTCACGCCCGGTGGCCGGCGCCGCCGCCCCGCCATCTCCGGCCGCCCGGAGCCGGCCGGACCTCGCCGCCGTGAGCCGCACCGCGGGAGCCGCCGCCTACCGCCGCCGTCTACGCCACCCCGGCATCCTCCTCTACTCCGGCCGGCGTGCCCCGCCCGGATCCGGCGAAACCCCCCTCCATCTCCGGCCACCACCACCATTTCCGGCCGGCCATCCTCGAAAAACGCGCTCGGGTGAATAATGCGCTACAGTGCCAGATCTGGATCCCTGGGTTGACCTTTTCCCTCCGAACCCTAATTTTTATGCGATCTTTGACCTGCTGTAACTTTGCATCCGTAGCTCCGTTTTGGACATATAGTATATCAAAATGTTCGCCTCGATGAGTACATCATTTCTTTCCATTGCATCATTTTCATTTGAGTGCATCTTGATGCCCTAAATGCTGTTATAAGGAGGCTTCATGAGTTAATTGTCAGATCTGCTAGTTCATCTTAGACTTTTGTCATTTTTGCCATGAGTATTGTGTGCATGCTATGCCTGTGAGTCCTTCATATGTTTTGTTAAGGATTTTGTCTTCTTTCCAGAGGTGCAACCCATGCATTTTTAGGATGTGTGTGGTGACTTGTGCAAGCTTGCAAAGTGAGGCACCCGGTAAATCTGTTTTCAGGGACTTGGTACTTTTCACTAAGTCTGGGATTATTTAGTTCATGATGCCATATGTTCATGTTGTTTCCTAGTGATCCGTGCCTCTTTTGAGGATGATCAGTAAAGGAGTTTTGTTAATATTGTTATGCTCTATCCATTCATGTCTTTGTTTGCAATTATGGAGCACCCTAGCTTGAGTCAATCGAGCTCTACTTTTACTTCGTTGTGAATCTGGGCAGATCGTCAACTCGTTTGCGATTTTGCCGATGTTATTGTAGTTGATCCGTGCATGCTATGCCATTTTTCTTGCCATGTCTAGCTTGTATTTTGTGCCTTCTTAATGGATGTATTCTTGCCTTGCCATGACTTGCATCGTGGTGAGTGCATCGAGCTCGTTTACATGCCTTCGTGAGTTATATTTCAGCATGTCTCAGTTTTCACTAAGTCTGAAAACTGATTATGTTTTTGCTATGTTCGTGTGCCTGTTAGTATATTTTGTGAACCCTTTTGGCCCCAGGTCACTTTGGATATTTTGTTAAGCTTGTTGAGTAGCTCCATGCCATGTTCTTCCTTGTCATAATCAGGTCATGTATCATGTTGTTTTGCTGCTCCGAAGAGGGCTTCGTGATCTGAAATTTCAGACAAGTGTTAATTTCACTAAGTCAGATCTGTTTTGCATTTGCGTTTTTGCCATGCTTGTTTGAACCTCATAATGGATGATTTGGCCGTAGCTCAGTGCTAGTCTTTTGTTAAGCATCTTGTGTGCATCCCTGCCATGTATTTTGTTATCATGTTTGGTGGCTGTAGTATGTTCATCTCATTGCATTTAGATGCCTACTTGCTGTAAATCGCAGACCGGTGTCAATTTTGAATCGCTTGCCATTTCCAAACCGTAACTCCGAATCCGGCGTTCTTTATATCGTTTTCAAGAGATTTCATCTCATCATTCCAGTGGCACCCTTGGATTTCCAAGTTGAGGCCAGGTCCATGCATTTCCTGTCATATCTTGCATTTTGCATCCCGCATCGCATCCCGCATAGCATATCATCATTTCATCATATTTCTTGATCCTTGCACGTGGTTGATTGTGTCCTTGTTGCTTGTTTGTCTTGTTTGGGTAGAGCTGGGAGACGAGTTCGCTACCGAGGATCCCGTTGAGTTTGCTTGTGAGGATCCAGTCAACTCTGACAACTGTGCAGGCAAGATGATCATACCCTCGAAATCACTACTATCTTTGCTATGCTAGTTTGCTCGCTCTTTTGCTATGCCAATGCTACGATGCCTACATTTTTCTTGTCAGCCTCCCAAATTGCCATGTCAAACCTCTAACCCACCTTTGTCCTAGCAAGCCGTTGATTGGCTATGTTACCGCTTTGCTCAGCCCCTCTTATAGCGTTGCTAGTTGCAGGTGAAGATTGGAGGCCGTTCCTTGTTGGAACATTTATTTATTTGTCGGGATATCATTATATTGCTATGTTATCTTAATGCATCTATATACTTGGTGAAGGGTGGAAGGCTCGGCCTCTCGCCTAGTGTTTTGTTCCACTCTTGCCGCCCTAGTTTCCGTCATATCGGTGTTATGTTCCCGGATTTTGCGTTCCTTACGCGGTTGGGTTATAATGGGAGCCCCTTGATATTTCGCCTTGATTAAAGCTTTTCCAGCAATGCCCAACATTGGTTTTACCATTTGCCACCTAGCCTTTTCTTTCCCTTGGGTTCTGTAGACTCAAGGGTCATCTTATTTTACCCCCCCCGGCCCAGTGCTCCTCTGAGTGTTGGTTCACCTGTCAGCTACCGGTGGCCACCAGGGGCAACTCTGGGCTGGCCTACCCGTACCTAGGACAATCTGAGTGTGCCCTGAGAAAGAGATATGTGTAGCTCTTATCGGAATTTGTCGGCACATTCGGGCGGTGTTGCTGGTCTTGTTTTAACCTGTCGAAGTGTCTTGAGTTACCGAGATACCGAGTCTGACCAGAATGTCTTGGGAGGAGATCTATTCCTTCGTTGACCGTGAGAGCTTGTCATGGGCTAAGTTGGGACTCCCCTGCAGGGATTGAACATTCGAAAGCCGTGCCCGCAGTTATGGGCAGATGGGAATTTGTTAATGTTCGGTTGTAGATAACTTGAACCTTAATTAATTAAAATGAATCAACTGAGTGTGTTACCATGATGGCCTCTTCTCGGCGGAGTCCGGGAAGTGGACACGGTGTTGGAGTAATGTTTGCGCAGGTTGCTCTCTAGTTTCTCGCTCGTGCTTTGCCTCCTCTTCTCGCTCTCTTTTGCGAATAAGATAGCCACCATATATGCTAGTCGCTTGCTGCAGCTCCACATATATTTGCCTTACCCTTCCTATAAGCTTAAATAGTCTTGATCGCGAGGGTGCGAGATTGCTGAGTCCCTGTGGCTCACAGATACTATAACTCCAGATGCAGGTCCAGGCGATTCCGCTCCAGGTGATGAGTACGAACTCAAGTGGGAGTTCGACGAAGACTCTCAGCGTTACTACGTTTCCTTTCCCGATGATCAGTAGTGGTGCCCAGTTGGGGGTGATTGGGACCGTGTCGCATGTTGGGTTCTCTTTTATTTTGGCACCGTAGTCGGGCCATGAGTGTTTTGGATGATGTAATGTTATTTATGTTCTTGATTGACGTGGCGAGTGTAAGCCAACTATGTTCTCCCCTTTACTATTCATATTACATGGGATGTTGTGAAGATTGCCTAACTTGCGACATATGCCTTCAATGCGATTATGTCTCTAAGTCGTGCCTCGACACGTGGGAGCTATAGTCGCATTGAGGGTGTTACAAAAGTGCTATAAATGCCCATAAAGCTATGGTTTAAGTCTTGGACGTTGCAGAGTGGAGAGTTTCTCATCTTCTGGTGGTCGAGTGTCTTCAAGGTGGTCGAGTGAGCGCATCTTCATGGTCGAGTGGACGATGGTTTCTCTTCGACTGCTTCTGATTCTTTGCAGAGATGTCCTTGGGGAGGGTATGTCGGACAGGTCCATGACCCTACCCTAGGTACATAGCTTCATCATTAGCCCCCGAATGGATCAGGGTTTGAGTGGGGAAGGAGTTGGGAACACTTCCGACCCATTCTTTGTGTTACGAGTATATCCTGTTCTGGAACAATGAGTTGAGGTGACGACGCCGACTCCTTTCTCAGTCGCCGTGGTCCATTCTTGGTTTTTGTCGAGTGAATTTTCACGGTAGAATTCCGAATGATGATGCAGAGGATGTTTGTCTTCAGTCTGACAGGTTGTTCTGCTCTCCGCGGATCTCGCGGGATTCGAATTTTGGGAAGCGCGCCAGACGGACGGAAACGAGGTTATCAGGACGGATTAGGCAAGTCTCCTCAATCCCCGCGCCACCTTTTTCGCCACGTATTGCGCGCGCGACTATTGCGGGATTTGTTTAGATCGCCTGGGTCCACCCGTGAGTCACTCAGATGATGACCTTATAAAAGGCCTCGGACCAGGCCTCTGCCCCGTGCGCTCCCATTCTCTCTTCTTCTCTCAATCTCTCCGCCATGCTCGCTTCCGCCCTCATCGCCGGACCTTTACTCGAGCTCGACCCGCCGCCATGGGGAAGGAGAGGACGATGGCGCTGGAACGCACGAAGAAGGCGACAGCGAAGGCGAAGGGGAAGCGGACCTGCCGGGGCGGATCTTCGTCGAGATCCGGCCTGCCGGCGGGCTGGATCCAGGGCGACTGGATCCGCTCGACAATCACCCAGGACGACCTCGACGACCTGGTGGAGGGGGGACTGATCCCCCACAAGTCAGCACGGCTCCCGGGGGATGAAACCGAGCCGCAGCCGAGGGAGGGTGAGTGTGTTCTCCTCGCCACTCACGTAGATCGCGGATTCTCACTGCCCCCCATCCTTTCTTCCGGGGTTTTTTGAACTTCTTTGGGGCTCAACTCCACCATTTCACCCCAAATACTATAGTATATCTGGCCGCTTTTGTGTCGATGTGCGAAAACTTCTTGGGTTGTCGACCGCACTGGGGCCTTTTCAAACACATCTTCACCTGCCGATCCCAGTCGGTCAAAAAGGCCAAGTCGAGTGACGAGAGGACACAAGTGATCCAGATGTGCGGGGGTCTGGGGATCCAGATGAGGAGCAAGAGTACTTTCCCAGCCATGATTCTTCCCGACTCGGTCCGGGGCTGGCAGTCGACTTGGTTCTACTGCAAGGATCAGCCGACCCCCGACCAGTCGACCGGACCTCCTCCTTTTCTTTAGCTCGAGTGGAGAAGCCCGCCCCCCCTGAAGGTAGTTCCAGAAGAGAAGGCACAAGTCAAGGTGCTGGTCGAGCAGGTCGTCCAGCTTGTCCGCGATGGGATGACCGGGATGGACCTCCTGGAGGTCTTTCTCGGTTGACGCATCCAACCTTTTCAAGCGCGCGATCATCCGATGTGGATGTATTCTGGGCTCGAGGATTCCACTCGGATCCACCCGGAGGATGTCAGCGAGGACACCTTGGAGAAGTGGTTGATGGGGATCACCGGCAACAAAGACAACCCTCGGGGGTCTAGGAGGGTGATTCCATTCGACAACTCGCACCAGCCGGAGCAGGTATAATTCTGTCTTATCGAGTATCTTTTTGATTCACCGAGTGACATCTTGTTTATGGTCGATTGAATTTGCTTTGATCATTGTCCTTTCAAGCCCTCATCGACATGTACTCAATGCCCAACGGAGTGCAGGACCAAGAGGCTGAGGAAGAAGTTAGCGGTGGCGAGAGCGGCAAGGAGCATTCGGAGGCCGAGGAAGACGAGGAGAGCGACGAATCGACTGGTGATGAAGAAGTCGACTCGCCTCCTCGCAGGGAGAGGAGATCCAAACAAGCCCACGACCTGGCGAGTGCTCCGGACTTAGTGGCCGCGCCGACTGGTCAGACTTCGAAGCGTCCTAGGACGTCTTCCCCAACGCCGTCTGAAAAGGCTCCAAAGCAGTCCAAAGTTGCGCTGCCTCCAGCGCCGAAAGCGCCGAAAGCTACCTCTTCCAAACTGCCAAAAGCTTTGCCCAGGATCAAAGTGACCGTTCCTACTATCTTCGGGTAACCATATGACTTGTCTTTTTCGTCGACTCGATTAACCAGATGTAACCGATTGAATACGGGTCTTTGCAGTGCTGCTACGTCAGGAACCTCTTCTTTCCAGTACTGAGACGAGGAAATGGAAGATGCTGTCTCCAACCCAGGTATAAACTCTTGTGATCTTGTTCTGGATTCTTTGGTCGACTGCGTTCGTGTGGTTCACTTGGGGTCGAATGATCTGCCTTGCAGCTCCACCCAACATCATTGATCTTCCAGATGACGATGAAGATGTGGCTCCTAAGCCCAGGAAGAGCAAGAAGGTAGCAGCTGGCAGGGTGGCTCAGCAAGAACCAACTCCAACACGTCCCGTCCGTCAAGCTGAAGACGCGGGCAGGGCCTCTGTGACGTTTGCTGCACCCTTGTCGAGTGGGCCTCCCGCACCATCGACTGCACCTGTGGTTCCTTCAACTGTCCAACTCCGTGCCACAGAGCTCCAAGCCACCGCACCTGGGTCGTCTGCACACTTTTTCACCAGCTACCCCGTCCCAGACAACCAGTCGGAAGCGGCTGCGGAAGCCATTCGACAGGCTGACATGATGATGGAGCGGGTGAAGACGGTGCACGAGAACAGCCAGGCTGCCTACGACGCCAGTGCCGCCCTTCGAGCCAATGTCCAGGTGAGTAAACTTTCCAACTGTTTTTGTTCTCGAAAAATCTTCTTCTGCACAATCTCCTGTTGTTTGCGTCGAAATAGAGCACCCACTGGGTGTTTTGTTGTTTTTGGTAGTTTCGCTCTTCCACTCGGTCTGGGCGAGTGGATCAGAACCGGTGGGGGCACGCTAAGTGCACCCACTAGGTGTAGTCCCTGAGACCACGGTCAACTGCTGGCAGTCGACTGGGGTCTGAGTTCTTCGTTCTTTTCTTTCTACTCCTTACACTCGACTCCGGCGGGCCGGTCGAGTAAGATCCGAACCAGTGGGGGCACGCCAAGTGCACCCACTGGGTGTAGTCCCCAAGACCGCGGTCGACTGCTGGCAGTCGACTGGGGTCTTAACAGCTTGCTGCTCCCCTTTTTTTAACCTGGTCCGGGCGGACCGGACGAGTTGAGTCTTAGTCAGTGGGGGCACGCCAAGTGCACCCGCTGGGTGTAGCCCCTGAGACCGCAGTCGACTGTGTGCAGTCGGCTGGGGTCTAAATGGACTTCTTTAGGTTTTATTCACTCGGAAGTGAACCACCTTTGATCCTATCGGTTGATCTGTCTTTTGCCTTCTGCAGAAGTCTTGTACTCTTATTTCCAAGTTTGCTGAACTCGAGGAGAAGCAGAGGCAACTCAACTTAGACTTGGAATTGGCTCGGCAAAATCTGAAAAAGCTCAAGACGAGGCCGCTGGTATGGAAGGTAACTGATTGTCGACTGACTCTCAATATATCTCTTTGATCTCTTCTTTGACTCGATTGCTTCTTTTGCAGAGAAAATGAAGTTGGCTCTGGAGAAGAAAGACTCGGACCTCGCCGCCGCGCAGAAAGCAGCCCAAGACAAACCCGCTCTCGCAAACAAGAAGCTTGCTTCAATCGGAACGCTTGAAGGAGAGGTGAACAAACTGAAATCTTGTCTTAATGAAGCTAACCGCGAAGTGACCAGTCTGAAGAAGGACAAGGTCGTCCTGAATGAAAAGTTGGAGTCTGCAATCCACAAGAGGAATGACACAGAAGCTTATCTGAGGACTCTCGCCAAGAAGCTTTATCTCGCGCTGGAAGGTATTTCTTTAATCTGACTGTGTTGATGCTTGCGATCGGATCTTGCTTGGTCGATTGACTAACTTTTGGCTGCAGAACTCTGCCAAGACTTCGACGAAGAAACTGGAAGGGTCGAGACGGGTCTGGACCCGATCGCTTCCCCAGTCTGCGACGAAACTGCGATGAACATGCTCCGACTGGAGTCCCGTATCGCCAATGCCACAAGCTACCTCGCACGCCTGAAGGAGGTTGTCTCTCGAATCGACTCATCGCTTTGGCCGGGAGCGACGCTTCAGAATGACCCGGAATCCTTGATGACTCGACTGAACGAGATCCCTGACCGAGTGCAAGAATGGAAGAAATCCTCTGCCCGGTGCGGTGCCGACGTTGCGCTGTCCTTGGTGCGAGTCCATTGCAAGGAGGCTCGTGAAGATAAGCTGGCTGCGATCAAAGTCGCTAACACCAAAAAGCACGACTTCCAGTCCTTCATGGAGACTTTCATCACTGCCGCCACTCGGATTGCTGATGGGATCGACTTGGACTCATTCGTGGAGCCTGCCAGCCCTCCTCCGGCCGAGTGAACAGACTGACGAAACCTGAATACGCTTTAAATTTGCCTCGGAATGCCGAGCGATTGCTGTAACCGTTGAACTCCTTCGGGCTTGATGCCTGAGTACTTTTGATTTGCTGCTTGGAATCTTTAGGATTTATCTGAATTTGGTTTATTTCCGAATGTGCTTGTGTTTGTCCTCGAATGGACTTTACTCACTGCTTTGAATAGTCTTTGCGCTGGAGACGCAGCAGCTCCGAAGGACAAGGTTGCAGTCGACCTACACCTCGTCGTCCTTGCGGATAGAGATGGACCGGACGTTGTATTTGTGCCGCAGCTCCAAAGGAGAAGGTTGCATTCGACCTGGACCTCGTCGTCCTTGCGGGTAGGGATGGACCGGACGTTGTACTTGTGCCGCAGCTCCGAAGGAGAAGGTTGCAGTCGACCTGCACCTCGTCATCCTTGCGGATAGGGATGGACCGGACGTTGTATTTGTGTCGCAGCTCTGAAGGAGAAGGTTGCAGTTGACCTGCACCCCGCCGTCCTTGCGGGTAGGGATGGACCGGACGTTGTACTTGTGCCGCAGCTCCGAAGGAGAAGGTTGCAGTTGACCTGCACCTCGTCATCCTTGCGGATATGGATGGACCGGACGTTGTATTTGTGTCCCAGCTCTGAAGGAGAAGGTTGCAGTTGACCTGCACCCCGCCGTCCTTGCGGGTAGGGATGGACCGGACGTTGTACTTGTGCCGCAGCTCCGAAGGAGAAGGTTGCAGTCGACCTGCACCTCGTCATCCTTGCGGATAGGGATGGACCGGACGTTGTATTTGTGCCGCAGCTCCGAAGGAGAAGGTTGCAGTCGACCTGCACCTCGTCATCCTTGCGGATAGGGATGGACCGGACGTTGTATTTGTGCCGCAGCTCCGAAGGAGAAGGTTGCAGTCGACCTGCACCTCGTCATCCTTGCGGATAGGGATATGTTTCAAACTTAGGCGAGTACTGGACTGCAGCTAAGTCTCCTAGTGAGAGAACTTAGGCGAGTGCTGGACTGCAGCTAAGCCCCCGAGTGGGAGGGTTGCTCTCCACTCGGTAGGATTTTTTCAAACTTAGGCGAGTACTGGACTGCAGCTAAGTCTCCTAGTGGGAGGACTTAGGCGAGTGCTGGACTGCAGCTAAGCCCCCGAGTGGGAGGGTCGCTCTCCACTCGGTAGGATTTTTCCAAACTTAGGCGAGTGATGGACTGCAGCTAAGCCTCCTAGTGAGAGAACTTAGGCGAGTGCTGGACTGCAGCTAAGCCCCCGAGTGGGAGGGTTGCTCTCCACTCGGTAGGATTTTTTCAAACTTAGGCGAGTACTGGACTGCAGCTAAGTCTCCTAGTGGGGGGACTTAGGCGAGTGCTGGACTGCAGCTAAGCCCCCGAGTGGGAGGGTCGCTCTCCACTCGGTAGGATTTTTTCAAACTTAGGCGAGTGATGGACTGCAGCTAAGCCTCCTAGTGAGAGAACTTAGGCGAGTGCTGGACTGCAGCTAAGCCCCCGAGTGGGAGGATTGCTCTCCACTCGGTAGGATTTTTTCAAACTTAGGCTAGTACCGGACTGCAGCTAAGCCTCCTAGTGAGAGAACTTAGGCGAGTGCTGGACTGCAGCTAAGCCCCCGAGTGGGAGGGTTGCTCTCCACTCGGTAGGATTTTTTCAAACTTAGGCTAGTACCGGACTGCAGCTAAGCCTCCTAGTGAGAGAACTTAGGCGAGTGCTGGACTGCAGCTAAGCCCCCAAGTGGGAGGGTTGCTCTCCACTCGGTAGGATTTTTTCAAACTTAGGCTAGTACCGGACTGCAGCTAAGCCTCCTAGTGAGAGAACTTAGGCAAGTGTTGGACTGCAGCTAAGCCCCCGAGTGGGAGAATTGCTCTCCACTCGGTAGGATTTTTTCAAACTTAGGTGAGTACCGGACTGCAGCTAAGTCTCCTAGTGAGAGAACTTAGGCGAGTGCTGGACTGCAGCTAAGCCCCCGAGTGGGAGGATTGCTCACCACTCGGTAGGATTTTTTCAAACTCGAAACGGATTCACGACTAAGCCCACCCACTGGGGGATTTCAGAAGTAAATAAGAACAACACAATCGAATGAGAGAACCGTAAGCTCTTGTCTTTGATAAACGAATTACAAAAGGTGTTTCTCATTACATTTTATTCGAACAAGTGCTTAAGTATAAAAGGGGCGGAGCAGCTCCGCGTTCCAAGCCCGTGGCTCGTCTTTCTGATGCTCAATACTGTAAAGATGGTATGCTCCGTTGTGGAGAACTGTGGTGATGATGAAGGGGCCTTCCCAAGTCGGGGCAAGCTTTTGTGGTTTCTGTTGATCCACTCGAAGAACTAGGTCTCCTTCTTGAAAGGCTCGACCCCTCACATTTCTGGCGTGGAATCGACTCAAGTCTTGCTGGTAGATGATCGACCGGATCAAGGCCATCTCTCTTTCCTCCTCCAAGAGATCGACTGAATCTTGCCGGGCCTGCTCTGCTTCCTCTTCGGAGAAGATCTCGACTCGGGGTGCGTTGTGGAGCAGGTCACTTGGCAAAACTGCTTCGGCTCTGTAAACCAAAAAGAAAGGGGTTCGTTCGGTCAACCGATTAGGAGTTGTCCTCAAGCCCCACAGAACTGACGGAAGTTCATCAACCCAAGCGCCTGCTGCGTGTTTGAGATCACACATCAGTCGGGGTTTCAATCCTTTGAGAATTAGTCCACTGGCTCTTTCTGCTTGTCCGTTTGACAGCGGGTGAGCGACCGAAGCATTGTCGACTCGAGTGCCCTGAGAGGTGCAGAAAGCTCTGAATTCATCGGAGTCGAAGTTCGACCCGTTGTCCGTGATGATGCTGTGTGGGACTCCATATCTGAACGTCAATTCTCTGATAAAACTGACATCGGTGCTAGCATCAAGGTTCTTGATAGTTTTAGCTTCGATCCATTTGGTAAACTTGTCGACTGCAATGAGCACATGAGTGAAGCCGCTCCTGCCAGTTCTAAGTGGTCCAACCATATCCAGTCCCCAAACAGCAAAGGGCCAGATGAGGGGGATGGTCTTTAGAGCAGACGCTGGCTTGTGGGACATGTCGGAGTAAAACTGGCAGCCTTCACATCTGTCGACTATATCTTTCGCCATTTCATTTGCTCGTGGCCAATAGAATCCAGCTCGGTATGCTTTAGCCACGATGGCCCGGGAGGACGCATGATGACCACAGGTCCCCGAGTGGATGTCATTGAGGATCATTCGACCTTCTTCTGGTGTTATGCATTTCTGACCGACTCCAGTCATGCTTTCCCTGAATAGCTGCCCTCTTATCACAGTAAAGGCCTTGGATCGACGGACGATCTGTCGAGCCTCTTCTTCATCCTCTGGGAGTTCTTTCCTGAGGATGTACGCAATGTAGGGCACCGTCCAGTCGGGAGTAATGGCCATAACCTCCATGATCAGGTCGACCACGGCTGGGACCTCGACTTTAGTCGGATCTGTGGCACTCTTAGGTTGCGGGGGCTCTTCAGTAAAAGGATCTTCTTGAACTGTCGGTGAGTGGATATGCTCCAAAAATACATTGCTGGGAATGGCCTCTCTCTTGGAACCTATCTTTGCCAAATCGCCAGCTGCTTGATTTTTCAGTCGGGGTATGTGGTGGAGTTCTAATCCCTCAAACTTCTTCTCGAGCTTTCTCACTGCGTTGCAGTAACCAGTCATGGTTGGGCTTCTGACGTCCCACTCCTTCATCACTTGATTAACTACCAAATCTGAGTCGCCATAGACCATGAGGCGACGGACGCCGAGTGAAATGGCCATGCACAACCCATACAGGAGTGCTTCATATTCTGCTTCGTTGTTGGACGAATCAAAGTGAATCTGGAGGACATATCTGAGCCTGTCTCCTCGGGGGGATACCAGAACTACTCCAGCACCAGAACCGTTCAGCATCTTGGATCCGTCAAAGAACATGGTCCAGTGTTCAGAGTGAACTTGAGTCGGCAGTTGCTGTTTGATCCACTCGGCGAGGAAATCTGCTATTGCTTGGGACTTGATAGCTTTCTTTGCCTCAAACTTGATATCCAGGGGAAGGAGTTCAATCGCCCATTTGGCCACCGGACCAGTTGCATCTCTGCTGTGCAGAATCTCTGACAATGGAGCGTCGCTGACGACTGTAACAGAGTGATCTGAGAAATAGTGTGCAACCTTCTTCGTGGTCATGTAAATCCCATAGACAAGCTTCTGATAATGAGGATATCTCTGCTTTGACGGGGTCAGGACTTCAGAAATATAATAAACTGGGCGTTGAACCTTATAAGCTTTTCCTTCTTCTTCCTGCTCTACCGTAAGTACTGTATTGACGACTTGTCCAGTGGCTGCTATATAAAGCAGTAGAGGCTCTTTGCTGATTGGAGCAGCAAGCACTGGCTGGGTGTAAAGCAGGGCTTTTAGCTCTGCAAACGCTGCATCAGCTTCTGGGGTCCACTCGAACTTGTCTGATTTCTTCATCAGTCGGTAAAGAGGCAGCGCCTTTTCACCGAGGCGAGAAATGAATCAACTTAGGGCGGCCAAGCAACCAGTAAGCTTCTGGACATCATGCACACGCACAAGGCGCTTCATTCGGAGTATAGCGCCTACTTTCTCTGGGTTAGGATCGATTCCTTGTTCGGAAACAAGAAAACCGAGTAACTTTCCGCTTGGAACTCCAAACGTGCACTTTGATGGATTGAGCATGATATCATACCTTCTGAGGTTGGCAAAGGTTTCAGCAAGGTCAGTCAGTAGGTCGGAACCTTTACGTGACTTGACCACAATGTCATCCATGTATGCTTCCACATTCCGACTGATCTGAGTGAGCAGGCACTTCTGAATCATTCGCATGAATGTGGCTCCGGCGTTTTTCAAACCGAATGGCATTGTGACATAACAGAAGCACCCAAACGGGGTGATAAACGCTGTCTTTATTTCGCCGGGTCCATACAGACGGATCTGGTGGTACCCGGAGTAGGCGTCCAAAAAGGACAAACGCTCGCACCCTGTAGTCGAGTCGACTATCTGGTCGATGCGAGGGAGAGGAAAGTGATCTTTCAGGCAGGCCCGATTGATATGCTTGAAATCGATGCACATGCGAAGTGAGTCATCTTTCTTTGGGACCATGACAACATTGGCTAACCACTCGGAGTGGTAAATCTCTCGGATAAACTCAGCTGTCAAAAGCCGAGCCACCTCTTCCCCGATTGCCTTTCTTTTCTGGACGGCGGACCGTCGAAGATGTTCTTTGACTGGTTTCACCTTCGGGTCGACTCGCAAACGATGCTCATCCAGTTCCCTGGGAACACCCGGCATGTCAGAAGGCTTCCATGCAAAGATGTCCCAGTTCTCACAGAGGAACTGGATGAGCACTTCTTCCTATTTGGAGTCGAGTGAGGTTGAAATGTGAGTCGGAGCAGCACTGGGATCTGTCGGGTGAATATGAATCGACTTCGTTTCACCAGACAACTGGAATGCTGAATCTGTGGCTGGCTTCTTGGCTCGCAGCAAGTCACTCGGATCTGCATTTTTCTGGTATTCTTGCAATTCTACTACGGCCATCTGGGCATCGGCGATCTTTGAGCCCTTCTGGAAGCACTCTTCTGCCTTCTTCCGATTACCAGAGATAGTAATCACTCCTCTGGGACCTGGCATCTTCAGTTTGAGGTACACGTAACATGGTCGAGCCATATATCGTGCATAAGCTGGCCTGCCTAGAATTGCATGATAAGCACTCTAGAAATCCACAACTTCAAACGTCAACTTTTCTTTGCGGTAATTTTTGGAATCACCGAAAACCACGTCGAGTGCAATCTGACCGAGGGATGCGGCCTTCTTGCCTGGAATGACCCCATGGAAACTCATATGGCTTTCACTGAGCCTGGACATCGGAATGCCCATTCCTTTCAACGTTTCTGCATACAGTATGTTCAGACCACTGCCACCGTCCATCAGGACCTTTGTCAGTCGAGTGCCTTCGACCACCGGGTCGACCACCAGTGCTTGCCTCCCAGGGGTGGCGATGTGCGCTGGATGATCAGACTGGTCAAATGTAATGGCAGTCTGTGACCACTTCAAGTAACTGGGTGTCGCCGGAGCGACCATGTTCACTTCCCTGTCGATAACTTTCAATCGACTTTTGCTCTCGACATCAGCAAAAATTATCAGAGTGGAATTCACGTGGGGATAACCATCGTCATCCTCTTCCTCATCCTCAACCCTGTCTGTCTCCTTCTCTTTTTCCTTGGGCTGTTTCTCTCGGAACTACTAGATTAGGAGCCGACACTGCCGAGTGGTGTGCTTCGGGTAAATGAAATTACCTTCTTCATCTTTTTTGGTGTGGATATGGCACGGCAAATCCAACACGTCATTTCCATCTTGATCTTTTACTTTCTTGGGGTTCCACGACCCTTTGGGCTTCCCCTTGAACTTTCCTTGAACCACAGCCAAGGCTTCACCCGGAGCAGCTGGCTCGGCCTTGCGCTTCTGTTTCCGACCGGAGTTTCCTCCTCCGGCTTCGTGGGCGACTGCTTTGTGCTTGCCGCTCTGGAGCTTCTCTTCTTCTTCACCATTGGCATACTTGGTGGCAATTTCCATCATCCGAGCCAGAGTCATATTCCCTGTCTGGCCGAATTTCATATTCAAGTCTCGATACCTGACGCCTTCCTTAAAGGCACAAATTTCCTGATGACCTGACACATCTTCTACTGTGTGGTGCAGGGTGATCCATCTCTGGATATAATCCCTCAAAGTTTCATTCGGTTTCTGAACACAACACCGCAACTCTGTCAAACCTGCCGGCCGTTTGCACGTGCTCTCGAATGTTCTGACAAACACTCGGGCGAGATCTTCCCAAGTATAGATGCTGCCAGGTGCTAACTGATTCAGCCACGCTCTAGCCGAGCCCTCTAACATTAGAGGAAGGTGTTTCATGGCCACTTCATCATTACCGCCACCAATCTGGACAGCCACTCGGTAGTCTTCAAGCCAAGTGTCAGGCTTGGACTCCCCGGTGAACTTACTAACTCCAGACGCCAACCTCAAGTTGGGGGGAATCACCGCAGCTCTGATAGCTCTGCTAAAGCACTCTGGACCAGAGACATGCACCCTGTTGCTGGTTTGTGGACCTCCATCATGGCCCTCCCGGCGAGCTCTGTTTCGGTCGACCAAGCCCTGCACGAGAATAGATCTCGCATCAAAGCCTAACTCCCTGGGGTCGATTGGAATACCTCGCCCAACACTATGAGGACGTCTGTCTTCATGCTGCCGAGGCGCGTACGACCCGCTCCTCGGGGGAGGCGTGGGCACTCGACGGCGATCATACTGCTCTCGGTTTCTGTACTGATCTCGTCAATCCCCACGTCCCTCACGCCTCAGAGGCGATCTTGGGCTATGGGTCGACTAAACTGTGTCTGCCCTCACGGATCTGTTGTGGATCCTATCCCGCGACTGAGATACAACTGTATTCTGCTCTCCCACCGCCCGAAGCATGGCTTGGATCTGCACCAGACCTCGACCAGCGTCTGACTGGGAGGGTTGGATCGACTTCGCTATCCGGGAAACAGTAGCTAGATTCTGGATCGGGGTTCGGTATACCTGAGTTGGAGGTGGAAAAAGTTGGCGTCGACTGGATTCAGGAGCACATTGTCGAGCGCGACCGTCGAGTGCGCACTGGAGGTTCTCCAGTCGAGTGCGCTCAGCCAGATTGGCCAAGCGCGCCTGCTCCAAGGCCTGGGCCTCGGGGGTTTCTCCAACTATAGGAGTGTGCAGGGCATCCATGTTCCGGCGACGAAGTTCTTCCCTCTGCTGCGAGGAGAGAGGTTCGGGGCGGTACTCCTCGTGAACGCGCGACGGATCGCCGTTCCCGTCACCTCCGTCTTCACGATTGAAGCCAGGAGGACTGCGTGGTCCATTGACCATCAGGACTTCCGCCGCCGAGTCACTGCTGCCGCACTCGGATGCGGTCTCTACGGAGCCAGTCGACAGATCGAACAGGCCGTAGAGGGATTCGTCGGGCTCGATCGCCGTGACTTCAGGGGTGGCCCATTGGCGGGCCACCGCATGCTTCACCCACCGCTGAAGCCTCGACCGACCGGTGCGCTTGCTCCGGCGGGTCGCAGGGAGGGGGTAAGCTGCTGGAGTCGACTGGTACTGGGTCAACGGTTGCCGCAGGAGGACGCCGCGGACGCACGCGCGAAAGTGCACTGCCCCGCGGGCGGGGAGCGCGTCGGCGTCGAGTGGCGCCTCCTGGAGCCAAGCGGAGTCGTCGGCGACAAACACGAGCGCGCCGAGACGGATCTCGTGACCCTCAGCCAAACCTCCGCCTGGAACCATGATGAAGGGGATCAGAAAAATTGCAACTTCTCCAATAAGTCGCTAAGACACCTTCCCCACGGTGGGCGCCAACTGTCGTGGATCTAAGACTGACAGTAGAATGGGGGGTAAGTATGAGGTGGCAAGATCCTAGCTATGGAGGAGTTGTACGCACGAGTTTTACGAGTTCAGGCCCTTCTCGGAGGAAGTAACAACCCTACGTCTCGGTGCCCTGAGGCGGTCGACTGGATTATATAAGTGTGTGTTTACAAAAGTGCGAACCCTTGTCCCAGAGGAGGAGGGTGGCTTATATAGAGTGCGCCAGGACCCCAACTCCCCTCCGTTACACAGAGTTCAATGTTCATAAAGGAGGGACGTTACTGGTAACGCTTGCAGTAAAGTGCTATAAATGCCCATAAAGCTATGGTTTAAGTCTTGACCGTTGCAGAGTGGAGAGTTTCTCATCTTCTGGTGGTCGAGTGTCTTCAAGGTGATCGAGTGAGCGCATCTTCATGGTCGAGTGGACGATGGTTTCTCTTCGTCTGCTTCTGATTCTTTGCAGAGATGTCCTTGGGGAGGGTATGTCGGACAGGTCCATGACCCTACCCTAGGTACATAGCTTCATCAGGGCCCACGAGGCAGGGGGCGTGCCCCTGACCCTCGTGGTCACCCTGTAAGGTGGTTGGTTCCCTTCTTTCGCCGAAAGAAAGCTAATATCTGGACAAAAATCGTATCCAAAATTCATCCCAATCGGAGTTATGGATCTCCGGTAATTTAAGAAATGATGAAAGTGCAGAATCAGGGAACGCAGAAACAGAGAGAGAGACAGAGAGACATATCCAATCTCAGAGGGGCTCTCTCCCCTCCCGTGCCATGGAGGCCATGGACCAGAGGGTAAACCCTTCTCCCATCCTTCTCCCATCTAGGGAGAAGGTCAAGGAAGAAGAATAAGAAGGGGGGCCCTCTCCCTCCCTCTCCCGGTGGCGCCGGAACACCGCCGGGGCCATCATCATCACCGCAATCTACACCAACAACTTCACTGCCATCATCACCAACTCTTCCCCCCTCTATGCAGCGGTGTAACCCCTCTTTTACCCACTGTAATCTCTACTTAAACATGGTGCTCAACGCTATATATTATTTACCAATGATGTATGGCTATCCTATGATGTTTGAGTAGATCCATTTTTTCCTATGGGTTAATTGATTATCGTGATTGGTTTGAGTTGCATGTTTTATTTATTGGTGATGTCCTATGGTGCTCTCCGTGTCGCGCAAGCGTGAGGGATCCCCGCTGTAGGGTTTGCAATATGTTCATGATTTGCTTATGGTGGGTGGCATGAGTGATAGAAACACAGACCCGAGTAAGTAGGTTGTTTTCGTATGGGAATAAAGAGGACTTGATGCCTTATAATGCTATGGTTGGGTTTTACCTTAATGATCTTTAGTAGTTGCGGATGCTTGCTAGAGTTCCAATCATAAGTGCATATGATCCAAGAAGAGAAAGTATGTTAGCTTGTGCCTCTCTCTCAAATAAAATTGCAATAATGATTACCGGTCTAGTTATCGATTGTCTAGGGACACATAACTTTCTTGTGTGACAACAAGCTCTCTACTAAAACTAACTTAGTTGTGTCTTCATCTAAACAACCCTTACTTTTTATTTATGCGCTCTTTATTATCTTGCAAACCTATCCAACAACACCTACAAAGTACTTCTAGTTTCATACTTGTTCTAGGTAAAGCGAACGTTAAGCGTGCGTAGAGTTGTACCGGTGGTCGATAGAACTTGAAGGAATATTTGTTCTACCTTTAGATCCTCGTTGGGTTCGACACTCTTACTTATCGAAAGAGGCCACGATCGATCCCCTATACTTTTGGGTTATCAGCCCCTGGTCTTCACGAGGTGTCTTTCCTTTCTCAATGGCGGAGAATATCCTTATTGGCGCCATGGGTGTCGCAGCAAGACGGCGGAGCAAAGAGGAAGAAGAAGAAGTAGGCGGAGTGGAGAAGGAGATGGGCAACGGGGGCTCCGCCCCTCTCCTCATTTATAGCCAGAGGGAGGCCAACCGTCGGCCTCCATGATCACAGGTAATGATGGTTTTTGTTCTGCATGCAGCAGGGTCTCGTCAAGTCGAACGGTTGCCGAGGTAGCGTGGGGAAGCGGACACACCCACGTCCTGTCAATCACCACGCATCAATCAAGGCCGCAGGCGGTTGGGACCCACGGCGCTCTGCACTTGCCCTTTGGCTTCGCCTCGATGCCAAGCTCTAGCGTGCCTTGGGCCCGGGGGCTACTGTCGGCATTCCGGGACCGGGGGTGCCCAGACATGCCTGCCTGGGGGCTTGTGCGTGGCTCCACCAGCAGCCTGGTAGGGCCCATCTTCAGTAGCAACCACTCAAGACCCCCGCGAGGGGCCAAGCGTCGCAAGGCAGATGACACGAAGACCTCCCCGGGAGCAGCCTCACTAGGCTGGCTCCCTAGGAGCGGAGATCTCTATGCAAGGGGCACCTCGCGAGGTTCACGTGATGTGAGCCATGACGACCAAGGCTAGGTGGGCGCCAGCGGGCGCCAGCGGGCGCAGTGTACCAGTTTCCTCTTTCGTGCTAAAGAGGAAGGTGCAGGCAAGGAGTCCCAAGGCATTAGGCAACCATATCGGTGCAACAAGACCAAGACCAGCAGGATGGCAGGACAGAGGTCACCACAAAGCCCACAGCAGCGTCACCACCAGAGCCTTTGGCAGGCGAAGACCACCTTTTGTCAGGATAGCTTGTACTGGTTGTCTCCCTTCAAACTTGGCCGTTGTTGGATCCCTTCCCGCCTAACATTTGGGAAGAGGACCAGGGCCTCTATAAATAGGACTAGCCACAACCATAGGGAGGGATTGACTCATCCTGGATCGGATCCTATCCATCTCACATCCACCAGCTCGCCGAGCTCAAGAACACCTCTCCTCCTGAGGCTGTTCATCCATTGGACTAGTTCATCCTTAGTCTGTGAGGCAATCCACCAACACCACACTGGAGTAGGGTATTACACCGCAAGGTGGAACGAACCAGTATAACCCTTGTGTCTCTTGTTCCTTGGGTTCGTTGAGCGAGCGAACTAGGGAGAGAGTGTTCTTCGTGCGCACCCCAGAGTTCGAACCTCAAGGGTTAGCCGGAACCCGCAATCCGACAAACACCCCTTTACTCGCCAGGGCCCAAGCAACCTATCAGGAGAATCATTCAACAAAAACTTATTAGCCTCATCAGTAATACTAGACCAACTATCAGCCAATTCCCCAAATAGTCTATGATGAAAGGAGGTAACACACCTTTTAGCCACGAATTCAGCTAAAGTATGATCTTGATTTTGACAAATGTCAAATAGGACTGGGATTTTTTTTGCAAATGATGATCCAACATCCAGGGATCATGTCAGAGTCTGGCCAGGCCGCCAGTATTGATAATAATTTTCCTCCTGACAAAATACAATTCCTTAACTTTTATAATTTTCTTCCAACAGGGGGAATCATTGAAACGAGGTTGCACAATGGAAACAGTTTGGCGCTTAAAATATCTAGCACGAACAATTTGTTGCCATAAGACATTACTAGTCTGCAGTTTCCACCACCACTTCACAAGGAGACTAACATTATGCTTTTCTAAATCATTAATGCCCAAACCTCCAATTCCTTTGGATCTACACACCCTCGGCCATTTCACCATATGATAGGCCCTCTCTTTTTTAACTTTCCTCTAGAAAAAATACCTACTGTGAGTGTCCATTTTCTTAATAACCGTTCTATTAAGCAAGAAAGTGGATATGAAGAAGGAAGGAATCCCATCTAAACTGGAATTAAGCAAGATGGATGTAGCTCTTGAGGAAGCGGAATAACCAATCCACACGTCCAAACGCTTAACCAGCTTTCCATCAAGAAAATCCTAGTCAATAGTCTTGAGCATACAGTAAGTGACAAGTAGTCCAAGATATTTCATGGGAACAATACCAACTTGACAATCAAACATATTGGCATAGAAACCATCAATCATATTATCAAAAAATAGTATATAATTCACCTTTAAGTTAGTTATTCTTTAACCCAGACATAAGCTCAAACATATATAGCAACAGTTTGAGATTGTGTGATTTTGAAGCATCATGAGTAAAGCAAAGGGCAATAAAATATCATCATTATATTGCAGAATAGCCACTTCACCATTAATCATATCAGTTGCAAGCCCCTGGATAAGATTATTTTTTAGGTTGCAAGCACCATCTTGGTAAGATACTCAGTGGTCATATTAAACAAAAAGGGATAATCGGTCTCCCTGGTGAGCCCCTTTAGCACTCTGAATGTATGGTCCGAACTCATCATTGATTTGACACTAACTCTGCATTATAAAAAATCTGGGACACCCATAGAGCATGTTGGATACTCCGGCATAAGCTCAAACATATATAGCAGCAGTTTGAGATTGTGAGGTTTTGAAGCATCATGAGTAAAGCAAAGGGCAATAAAATATCATCATTATATTGCAGAATAGCCACTTCACCATTAATCATATCAGTTGCAAGCCCCTGGATAAGATTATTTTTTAGGTTGCAAGCACCATCTTGGTAAGATACTCAGTGGTCATATTAAACAAAAAGGGATAATCGGTCTCCCTGGTGAGCCCCTTTAGCACTCTGAATGTATGGTCCGAACTCATCATTGATTTGACACTAACTCTGCATTATAAAAAATCTGGGACACCCATAGAGCATGTTGGATACTCCGGCATAAGCTCAAACATATATAGCAGCAGTTTGAGATTGTGAGGTTTTGAAGCATCATGAGTAAAGCAAAGGGCAATAAAATATCATCATTATATTGCAGAATAGCCACTTCACCATTAATCATATCAGTTGCAAGCCCCTGGATAAGATTATTTTTTAGGTTGCAAGCACCATCTTGGTAAGATACTCAGTGGTCATATTAAACAAAAAGGGATAATCGGTCTCCCTGGTGAGCCCCTTTAGCACTCTAAATGTATGGTCTGAACTCATCATTGATTTGACACTAACTCTGCCATTATAAAAAATCTGGGACACCCATCCACACCATTTTCGTTAAATCCCCAAATCTTATTATAAGAGAGCAAAAAATCCCAGTTCACTTTGTCATACGCATTTTGAAAATAAATACTTTAAAAAATCTAATATATGTATGGATATATAAATTTTAAAATATGGAATAATTAAATGACATCTGCAATAATATGGATAAGATGACCACTCAATCTCTAACAAAATGGTGCAAACAATGACATACTAGTATATATACATGTGAAATGCATGTCTTAAATATGACTTAGTATTTTGTAGTGAATGATTCAAGGCAAAAAGTATTCAATCCAATCAACAAAGGTAATATACTTGGACTTGTTTTACAATGAAGAATAGGAGGTACTTTGTGTCGTGTTGCTGAACATTTTTTATCAATATATATATATATATATATATATATATAATTACATTTTATCGATTTGCAAAATTATGCTAATGGGTTTGCTTGCTCATGTTTGTTTTCATTGTAGATACAACTGGCATTCTGCATACGACTGTGTTAGAGTAAGTTACTTTTTTTTACTAATAAATAGAATTTATAACTACTAGCTGGTGCCAACACTTACTTCAATGTTTGTACCACTCAAGTCAATGGACTTTGATCATGATTTATTTCATACTGGTTCCTCGTATCATGAAGTCGAAAATAACTATGTCTTTTAATACTACTTGTATGAATCCAAAGTTAATATTGAAAATGTGGAAAATTCTATTGTTGCAGGTATGTTTGCATGTTTCGTATAAAGTGGAAGAATTTTTGCATATATAAAATGTTGTACTCCCTTCGTTCCGAAATAATTGTCGCCGGAGGTTCCTAGTTCAACTTTCGTCTAGTACAAAAATATCCCCACTTTCCAATTTTACCCTCCGCGTCGCTCGCACTCGCTCGCTCACTAGCGCAGCCGCACTCGCTCACTCGTACTCTCCGTCTCTCCCAACCGCCCTCTCTCCCACGCTTCTCGCCGCTCGCCGGCCTTCCCCTTCTCGCCTGTCTCCCTTCTCCCCGTTGCTCGCCGGCCTCTCCCTCTCCCTTCCACTGCCCCCTTTATCTCCACCACCCCACCTCCACTCACACCCCGCATGTCAAAAATCCAAATCTTTTGCGCCGACAACGAGCTTCTACTCTGGAGGCGTGGATGTGGAGCACAAGCGCTGGATCTGGTCGGCGGAGGCGTGGATTTGAGCGGCAGCCGAGCAGCGGATCTGGAGCAGCGCCGGAGCAGCGGAGCGGCGGATCTGGAGCGGCGTCTTCGTCCTCACGGTGCCCACGTCGTCGTCGTCGGAGTAGCTGCTTCCTCCCCTGCCCAATGCCGGAGTACCTAGTACTTTAGTCTTTCCTCCCGCCGGTCCATTTGTTTGATCTGAAACAATTAGGTCCTCTGTTGCTTGGTTGGTTGGATACCGACAGTGAAAATGGAGAGCGAGAGGAAGGGGCAGATGTTGTATCCTGAGGCAGAACAATCTTGTGAGCTTGGGCAAACCAGTGCTATTTCTATGAATCCATGATCTAACAGTTTTCCTGATGCCTCCCAGCCCCAGATGCCAACCACTGTAATCACAATATAAACAGTACCAACAGTGAATAAGGTCAATTATTTTTGCAATTTCTTCCACAGATGGAGTATAAAGCTAATTGGTTGTACTGTTAAACATCTTGCTCATGTGGTTGCATCTGCTTGTGTTGAGCTATGCTATTCAGGCCAGCCAAAAAAGCAAGAGTACTCATCTTGAATTGCTACCATGATAGGATGAGTAGTGCTCTGTTAGGAATATAGAATTCCTATTCCTATATAGGAGTAGTTTAGTTCCCAGTAGGGTAGTTCTTGCTAAAGATTTGTATAGATGACTAATTTAGTTGGAGCCATCTTTGGAACATAGGCAGCGTCAACTTCCACATCGACGACGTCGCCGGGACGTCTGACAAATCAGTGCGTCTCTTGAACTCACCTTGGTGTGGGCCATCTCTGTGTGTGTGCCCTTTGATTTGCAATATGCAGGAGACTAGAATAAAGTGCAAATAATTGAGTGCCTAGTTCTCAGGTCTCAGCTCCGAGCTACTCATGTTATTAAGTCTAAACCACTAAACATATACTCCGCCTATAGAGGAAAATTGTACTCTGAGTACGTTTCTGTAAGTTAACTTGCATCTAAACAGAGGCAACTCTGCATTGTTTCTGAATCACATTTTAGTAAAAAATTACTCCACAGAAATTTTTGTCAAGCATTGTTTCCGAATGTTCACTTAAGGCTCTCTTTTTGTTTCTGAATGTTCACTTAAAAATTTCTGAATCACATTGTTTCTGAATATTCACTTAAGGCTCTCTTTTTGTCAAGCATGCATACTCGTGCAGTCCATCTTCACCTTTCCTTGCTTCCTTGTTTTGATTTTATTGTAAATAAATAAGATCCCATTTCATTTGGTTTGCTTGTGTCAGGGAAAAGAAGCAAGGATCCATCCTGTGAGTGAGACCATCGACACACACACTATGTTTTACAAGGAACACTGTAGCGACCAGACCTTAAACAGTCTGATCTCTGTGCTGCGGTGTCATCCCTGGATCAGTAATGCTGACACCACACAGTACTCGGAGGATTTATAACAGAGTAGCAATCACACACTTATTACATCAAGTGTGTCCATAGAGAACTTATTACAATAAATATGGCTTAAGGCCATCTAATAACGATAACAGCGGAAGGCTTGGAAGATAAGTGAGTCCATCAACTCCAACGGCATCACTGAGTATAGAACCACGACCTAAAAACTCCTTAATCGTCGTCTGAAAAGTTTGCAACATTAACGTTGTAGCCCGAAACGGGTCAGCACATGGTATATGCTGGCAAGGTAACACATAGAGAGTAATGGAATGAAACAGCTATACTATATGCATATTTGGCTGGTGGAAAGCTCTATGGTTACAGTTTTGCGTAAAGCCAATTTTTTCCTACTTCAAAGGAATACATTTATTTAACTATCATTATAGTTGTTAAACATTGAGAATGGTTGACAGCATTCTCAATCCCAATTAAGCATCATCATTAAACAAAACCCAACAAAATTAATTTAGAGTAACATGTTGAGATTCACATGATAATCCAAGTACTAGATACTCAAGATGTTCATAACCGGGGACATGGTTAACCATGATTAGTTTATTACACTCTGCAGAGGTTTGCGCACTTTCCCCACAAGACTTGATCGCCTCTGTTTGGTTTCTCGCACTACATGGTGTTTGAGAAGACGCATGACCGAGACATAGTCTTTCAGAAGTGCTAGCACCTTACGATCGGGTAGACCGTACCACCTACATCCCCTACATCTACTAGTCTACCACTGTAAGAGTTCGCACGACTTAGTCAACTATGCTAGAGCCCATAATAGCTTGTGGCTGCACACGAAAGTTTCTAGTATGAATAGTCCCACGATCCCTTTGAGCCTGGGTGGCGGTCCAAAAGAAAACAGGCAAGTCCTGGAATACCCAGGTGCCTCAATCCACCCAGATGTGTGTTTAAGTTGCCACCTTAGATAAACCATTAATTTAACAAACTCACATCTGTCATGGATATCACTCACTCAATCCACGTCTACTAGCATAGCATGGCATAATAAGCAAACGTAGAAGTAACTCCCAAATGTTTGATAATAAACAGGTAATAGGTACTACCTCAACTACTTCCCATCCCACAATTTAATTAGATCCTAATCATGCAATGTGTGAGGATTGATCTAATGCAATAAAACTGGGTAGTAGGAAAGGTATGATCAAAGTGTTACTTGCCTTGCTGATGATCCGGGAAACCTAGCGATTCGAAGTAACAAGCGGCGCACTCCGGATATTCTATCGCAGACAAACAAACAAGCATACAATAAGTATTCATCTAATGCACAGGTAAAAGTCAAATAAGAGATCTAATCAGAAGGTTCAACTTAAGAACTCCGGTTTCCAAAAAGAATCAAATCGAACGAAGCAACGAAAGTCAAACGGCGAAAGAAAACAACTTTGTTCTACTAATCTGGATCTAAGGCAAATTTTACAGTAGCAAAAACTTGTTTAAGTTGGTTAAACGGATAGAGGGTTCCGAGATAAAACTCCAGGCGCTTGAATCGCCTGATTCCGATAAACGAGCGAAAAGTTATACTAAAAAGAAAATCGGATCACGAATCGCGGATTTAATCCGAGAAAAAGAAAAACGACGAACGTTCGTTAGAACGAACGAACGCTCGCTATTTAAATAAATCAAAAAAACCGATCTATTTAAAAAAACGGAACTAATAAAAAAACTGATGCGGAAATCGAGGCGCGGCGAACCTCGAGCGGCTTGCGGCGGCGGCGCGGCAGGGCGGGTGGCGACGCGCTAGGGTTTGGGGCGCGCTAGGGTTTGGGGCGCGTCGGGTGGGCTGTGGGGGTCGGGTTCCCGGCTTATAAAGCCTTCCCGGGCCGGTGTCCAGGTCGGACACGGCCCGTAGGTCGGTGCGACTTTTTAAAAAAAAAAATTATTACGCGCAGAAGAAAAATAAATAAAAAATACTAAACGGACTTCAAAAATCCCGAAATAAATTTTCCCGGGCTTCTAAAATCAAGCCGCACAAGGTGAACATTTATTTGGGGCCTAAATGCAATTTTGAAAAACACACATTTTTCCTAAATTCAAATAAAATAACGAAAAACTCCGAAATAAAATCTTATTTGATTTTATTATTAAATCCTCAATATTTCTTTATTTTGGGAAAGTCATTTTATTCCCTCTCTCATATTTTTGTAATAGAAATAATTGACGATAAAATAACAAAATCAAATGATCCTAATCTCAAAATTTGAGAAAACTCAAATATGAAAATAACGAAATCCCCAACTCTCTCCGTGGGTCCTTGAGTTGCGTAGAAATTTCTAGGATCAACCAAAAGCAAAATAAAATATGATATGCATTGATGATCTAATGTATAACATTCCAAATTGAAAATTTGGGATGTTACAAACACACACTATGTCAACGGAGTAAGTGATCCCATATTCCCATTGGATTGAGTTACCTCTTTTTCCCCGTTACTAGAAGCATGTGGACATTCTTGTCACAAAATCACATGGCAAAATGTTGCCACCTTGCCCTAGATGGTTCTATAAGTATAGTTTGGAAGAGGAGTTTGGAAAAATCATCAGATTAAACCTGATACTCCCTAGGTGTAATCATGAAAAGACTAATCTGTCATTCACATTTTCACAATTTTCATTCTTATTTATTGTCAAGACTGTTGGCTTCATTCATTAGGATACACAGTTTTTTAGAAAGTTCTTCAAATATCCAAATATTGATCTCAAATGGTGTATTGAATTTGTTCCCATTGACTCGCAGAAACTTTAGGCATGTTTGCATTTGGACAAATGGTGTGTAACAATGATCCTCATCTCTAAATTGGACAATTGGACAACATCAGCAGGAGGACAGCAACAACATTTTCTCATGCATTACAGGTTTCCCAACTGATCATTACACTCCAGTAATTTCTTTTGATGCCAATTGTGAGGGTGATGATCTTGTCTGATTGCTATAATTGTTGATCTTAATAAATTCTTCCCGATTGAACGTCTCCTGATCAATTTTACAGACTATTGTACCTGAAAGTATCGACGAATTCTCCCAATCTGCTGTAAATTTCAGTGCACCTGGCGAAAACCGATAAGAATTGGGAGCAGCGAGGAGTGCCTGGAAAGGACCAGGTGGCGGGGGAGCAGCGAGGAGTACCTGGCAAGGACCAGGCGGGAGAGCAGCGAGGACCAGGCTGGGCAGTGCGGTTAAGAGGACCAGGTTGGTGCAGCGAGGACCAAATTGGGAGCGGCGGCGGCCAGGTGGGGCGGCGGCGACCAAACTGGGCAAGGATGACGACGAAGAGATTGGCAAAGGAGGAGGAGGGGGTGGAGGGCACAGGAGGAGGTGGCCGGACTAGCAGCTGGAGGAGGTGGGGGCGGAGGAGGAGGTGGCCAGCCTGGCGGAGGAAGACGATGAGGAGGAGCCTGGCGGAGGAAGACGACGACTCGTTTTTAAATCAGGGGTATTTTTGTACTTTTGCACGTTTTCACCTGGTCAGAAATAACCCCCCAGCGCCAATTATTTCGGAACAGAGGGAGTAAAAGAGTTTGAGCAACATCTTGTTCAACAAACTATAACGAATCCTAAAATTTGATTTAAGAAGATGCTGGTAAAGTAAACTTTTAACAAAATAATGTTGTTTTCAATGCTTGGATAAACTGCTAAAATAGTATTATTGAAAACACATTCATCGATCTAGTAATATGACAAACTGGCAATGGGGATTACCCAGGCAAAACATTTCTCACCCCGTCCACATCGGGTTTTTATCCCCATGGGGAAACCCATACATACAATCAAGAACAACCTTTGATAGCATTTCAGCAAAAAAACATTTTAGCACAATAAACAATATGTTGTGGCTAGGTTAGAGATCTTTTAGGGTTTTTGGGGGCAAAGAGGCGGGATGGGTGGAAGTTTGAGTGGCTAATGGCGGGAACTACCCGGGGCCTACTAATTTTAGAGCCCTCATGTAAGCCTTCATGGGTAAGGCGGTTAATGGGCACGGGTAATGCTATCTCATCCACGTCTTGCATGCTAGATAAGGTATTTGACCCACCAGCTTCCCCATGGGCATTAAAGCTGGCACATCCATGCCCCGTATAGAGTAATTACCCACGGGGACACGAGTACCGGCTAACCATTGCCAGCTGTACTAATATCTCCTTTTATGCAATTAAGGGTCGGCATCTCCTAAAGTTAGTAAGCTCCGAGGAAATGGAGCATCCTGGTGAATCGGGCCTCTGGCAGTGGGTGGGCCCTTTTGATAGCTTATGTGTGTAATGCATGCTACCCGGGTCAGCCCATCTATTGGGAACATATGGCTTGCATACATCCCCTTTTATGCAACATGTTGTTGCTCGAGCTGGGAGTGGAAACAGTGGATAAATGATGTGGTGGCTGATTTTGTGACTGAGGCTACGTTGTGTTGAAATCTTGATCCATGGTGTGCGGTGGAGGTGGTGGCTGCCACGACCTATTTTCCTTCCTTCGCCAAGCAAGCTCCTATTCGCTCCTGTCTTCAACTTTGCGACTATTCCTTGTTACTAGACGCGACGAGTACATGGTATGACACCAACCCTTGGCTGGTCACAGCAAGAATGATGGCCAGCAATAACTCCGTGGAACACATGGCCTCACAGTGGGGGTAGAGGGGGTCGATGACCGCTATGGCTGCCTGAAGGGACTAGGGTTCCCTTGCATCCACCCTTGTTAACTCGCCCACCATCCTTCCATGTGTCGCTTCACCTCATTGATACGTCTCCAACGTATCTATAATTTTTGATTGCTCCATGCTATATTATCTACTGTTTTGGACTATATTGGGCTTTATTTTCCACTTTTATATTATTTTTGGGACTAACCTATTAACCGGAGGCCCAGCCCAGAATTGCTGTTTTTTTGCCTATTTCAGTGTTTCGGATAAACAGAATATCAAACGGAGTGCAAACGGAATAAAATATTCGGGAACGTGATTTTCTCACCGAACGTGATCCAGGACACTTGGACCCTACTACAAGGGATCAAAGAGGAGGTCACGAGGGTGGGGGCGCCCCCCTAGGGCACGCCCCCTGCCTCGTGGGCCCCTCGGTGCTCCACCGACGTACTCCTTCCTCCTATATATACACACGTACCCCCAAACAATCAGAACAAGAGCCAAAAACCTAATTCCACCGCCGCAACTTTCTGTATCCACGAGATCCCATCTTGGGGCCTGTTCCGGAGCTCCGCCGGAAGAGGGCCGTCATCACGGAGGGCTTCTACATCATTCTAGCCCCTCCGATGAAGTGTGAGTAGTTTACCTCAGACCTTCGGGTCCATAGTTAGTAGCTAGATGGCTTCTTCTCTCTCTTTGAATCTCAATACAAAGTTCTCCCCCTTTCTTGTGGAGAACTATTTGATGTAATCTTCTTTTTGCGGTGTGTTTGTTGAGACTGATGAATTGTGGGTTTATGATCAAGTCTATCTATGAATAATATTTGAATCTTCTCTGAATTCTTTTATGTATGATTGGTTATCTTTGCAAGTCTCTTCGAATTATCCGTTTGGTTTGGCCAACTAGATTGGTAGTTCTTGCCATGGGAGAAGTGCTTAGCTTTGGGTTCGATCTTGCGGTGTCCTTACCCAGTGACAGAAGGGGCAGCAAGGGACGTATTGTATCGTTTCCATCGAGGAAAACAAGATGGGGTTTATTTCATATTGCATGAATTTATCTCTCTACATCATGTCATCTTGCTTAAGGCGTTACTCTATTTTTAACTTAATACTCCAGATGCATGCTGGATAGCGGTCGATGAGTGGAGTAATAGTAGTAGATGCAGAATCGTTTCGATCTACTTGTCACGGACATGATGCCTATATACATGATCATGCCTAGATATTCTCATAACTATGCTCAATTCTGTCAATTGCTCAACAGTAATTTGTTCACCCACCGTAGAATACTTATGCTCTTGAGAGAAGCCACTAGTGAAACCTATGGCCCCGGGTCTATTCTCATCATATCAATCTCCATCACTTTAATCTTGTTTTGCTTTTTACTTTGCATCTCTATACCAAAAATACCAAAAATATCATATCTATCAGATCTCACTCTTGTAAGTGACCGTGAAGGGCTTGACAACCCCTAATCACGTTGGTTGCGAGTAGCTATCGCTTTGTGCAGGTACGAGGGACTTGAGCATGGGCTCCTACTGGATTGATACCTTGGTTCTCAAAAACTGAGGGAAATACTTACGCTACTCTGCTGCATCATCCCTTCCTCTTCGGGGAAAACCAAAGCAAGCTCAAGACATAGCAATAATGATTTCTGGCGTCGTTGCCAGAGAGTCAACGCAAAAAGTCAATATACCAAGTACCCATCACAATCCCTATCTCTCGCATTACATTATTTGCCATTTGCCTCTCGTTTTCCTCTACCCCCAATTCACCCTTGTCGTTTTATTCGCCCTCTCTCTCTCTATCCTCCCTCTCTGTTCACCTCTTTGTTTGCTTGTCGTCATGGCTAGTCTCATATCTTCTCCGTTGTCTCCCGAGAGTGAAGTTCTAAATTTTAAACAAAGGGAGGGAGAAAATCTAAAAGATGCTTGGTATAGAATTTGCAATGCTCAATATAGATCTACCAGGAAACAATCTACCTTAGTTCTTCTTCGCAATTTTTATGTAGGTGTTAATCCTTGGTATAGATATATCCTCGATACCATTACCGGTGGGAACTTCTTGGGTAGCCATACTTTTGATTCTTATAATGCTATGATAGATTTATTTGGCTCACCACCTCTTTTGGTTAATGGAACCATAATAACTTTGGAGCATGTTATGCAAAGACTTGAAATTATTGAAAACAAAGTTGCCACTCTTGAATCAATTGAAAATCTAGATAAAAAGATCCACAATCAAATTGCTCAATATGGATCTAAGGTAGGAATGACTTTGAAAAATATTAAGGAAAAGGAACCCACAGTTAATGAGAAGATGAACTTAGATTCTACTAGAATTGATAAACTTGAGGGTATCATTACAAATTTGGGAACCGCTTTTTATTTCGTAAAAAATACTCCTAGTCCTCCTACTAAAATTGCCAAGCTTATGTATGTTCCTAAATATAAGGGTGAATCATCTAGTAAGGAAACTGCTGATCTTAAATCTATAAGTATTCATCCCAATCTTTTTGCTATCATTAAAGAACGATTCATTACAAATGAATTTTTCGATCTTGTGCCTAAAAGTTTGATAATTAATAAAAATAAAGAAATTCCTAAATATGGTAGATGCCTAATTGAAGAATTGCCTACCAAAGATGGCAATACTTAGATCTATCCTTGCTTGTTATGCCTAGCTAGGGGCGTTAAACGATAGCGCTTGTTGGGAGGCAACCCAATTTTATTTTTATTCCTTGCTTTTTGCTCCTGCTTAGTAATAAATAAATTATTTATCCTCTGTTTTGGTTGTGTTTTTTGTGTTTAATTATTATTTGTGCCAAGTAGAACCGTTGGGAAGACTTGGGGAAAGTCTTGTTGAACTTGTTGTAAAAAACAGAAACATTAGCGCTCACGAGAACTGCTGTCATTTTTATTTGAAGAGCGCTATTTAGTTAATTATTTTTGAAGATGATTAATATATAAATTACTCACGTCCATAAATTTATTTTAGAATTTTTGGGGTTCCAGATCTTGCGCTAGCTACAGATTACTACAGACTGTTCTGTTTTTGACAGATTCTGTTTTCGTGTGTTGTTTGCTTATTTTGATGAATCTATGGATAGTATAATAGTTTATAATCCATAGAGAAGTTGGAATATAGTAGATTTAACACCAATATAAATAAATAATGAGTTCATTACAGTACCTTGAAGTGGTCTTTTGTTTTCTTTCGCTAACGGAGCTCACGAGTTTTCTATTTTGAGTTTTGTGTTGTGAAGTTTTCAAGTTTTGGGTGAATTCTTTTGATGGATCATGGAACAAGGAGTGGAAAGAGCCTAAGCTTGGGGATGCCCATGGCACCCCCAAGATAATCCAAGGACACCAAAAATTCAAAGCTTGGAGATGCCCCGGAAGGCATCCCCTCTTTCGTCCACTTCCATCGGTAATTTACTTGGAGCTATATTTTTATTCACCAACATGACATGTGTTTTGCTTGGAGCGTCTTGTATTATTTGTGTCTTTGTTTGTTAGTATGCCACAATCATCCTTGCTGTACACACCTTTTGAGAGAACCATACATGAATTAAAATTTGATAGAATACTCTATGTGATTCACTTGTATCTTTTGAGCGTAGTAGTTTTGCTCTATGTGCTTCACTTATATCTTTTGAGCGTTATATTTTTGCTCTATGTGCTTCACTTATATCTTTCGAGCTAGATAATTTTGCTCTATGTGCTTCACTTAAATCTTTTAGAGCACGGTGGTGGATTCGTTTTAAAGAAACTATTGATCTCTCATGCTTCACTTAAATTAATTTGAGAGTCTCTTAATAGCATGGTAATTTGCTTAATAATAATATGCTTGGTATTCAAGATTTGAGAAACTTTCTTTTGAGTGTGTTGAATACTAAGAAAAGATTGAAGCATGATAGTTGTTTTGAGATATGGAGGTGATAATATTAAAGTCATGCTAGTTGAGTAGTTGTGAATTTAAAGAATACTTGTGTTGAAGTTTGTGATTCCCGTAGCATGCACGTATGTTGAACCGTTATGTGATGAAGTCAGAGCATGATTTATTTATTGATTGTCTTCCTTATGAGTGGCGGTCGGGGACGAGCGATGGTCTTTTCCTACCAATCTATCCCCCTAGGAGCATGCGCGTAATACTTTGCTTTGATAACTTCTAGATTTTTGCAATAAGTATATGAGTTCTTTATGACTAATGTTGAGTCCATGGATCATACGCACTCCCACCCTTCCACCCTTGCTAGCCTCTCTAATACCGCGCAACTTTCGTCGGTATCATACTTATACCTTCCTCAAAACAGCCACCATACCTACCTATTATGGCATTTCCATAGCCATTCCGAGATATATTGCCATGCAACTTTCCACCATCTAGTTCATCATGACACATCCATCATTGTCATATTGCTTAGCATGATCATGTAGTTGACATAGTATCTGTGGCAAAGCCACTGTTCATAATTCTTTCATACTTGTCACTCTTGATTCATTGCATATCCCGGTACACCGCCGGAGGCATTCATATAGAGTCATACTTTGTTTTAGTATCGAGTTGTAATCATTGAGTTGTAAATAAATAGAAGTGTGGTGATCATCATTCAATAGAGCATTGTCCCCAAAAAAAGGCCAAAGAAAAAAAGAAGGCCCCAAAAAATAAAAATAAAAAGGGGCAATGCTACTATCCTTTTTTTCCACACTTGTGCTTCAAAGTAGCACCATGATATAGCGAGTCTCATATATTGTGCTTCAAAGTAGCACCATGTTCTTCATATAGAGAGTCTCATATGTTGTCACTTTCATATACTAGTGGGAATTTTACGTTATAGAACTTGGCTTGTATATTCCAATGATGGGCTTCCTCAAATTGCCCTAGGTCTTCGTGAGCAAGCAAGTTGGATGCACACCCACTAGTTTCTTTTGTTGAGCTTTCATACATTTATAGCTCTAGTGCATCTGTTGCATGGCAATACCTACTCACTCACATTGATATCTATTGATGGGCATCTCCATAGCCCGTTGATACGCCTAGTTGATGTGAGACTATCTTCTCCTTTTTGTCTTCTCCACAACCACCATTCTATTCCACCTATAGTGCTATATCCATGGCTCACGCTCATGTATTGCGTGAAGATTGAAAAAGTTTTGAAAAAGTTAGAGTATGAAACAATTGCTTGGCTTGTCATCGGGGTTGTGCATGATTTAAATACTTTGTGTGGGGAAGATGGAGCATAGCCAGACTATATGGCCATGTTATTTTGAGAAGACATAATTGCTTTATTAGTATGCTTGAAGTATTATTATTTTCTATGTCAATATAAACTTTTGTCTTGAATCTTTCTAATCTGAATATTCATACCACAATTAAGAAGATTTGCATTGAAATTATGCCAAGTAGCACTCCGCATCAAAAATTCTCTTTTTATCATTTACCTACTCGAGGACGAGCAGGAATTAAGCTTGGGGATGCCTGATACGTCTCCAATGTATCTATAATTTTTGATTGCTCCATGCTATATTATCTACTGTTTTGGACTATATTGGGCTTTATTTTCCACTTTTATATTATTTTTGGGACTAACCTATTAACCGGAGGCCCAGCCCAGAATTACTGTTTTTTGCCTATTTCAGTGTTTCGGATAAACAGAATATCAAACGGAGTCCAGACGGAATAAAATCTTCGGGAACGTGATTTTCTCACCGAACATGATCCAGGAGACTTGGACCCTTCTACAAGGGATCAAAGAGGAGGTCACGAGGGTGGGGGGGGTGCCCCCCCTAGGGCGCGCCCCCTGCCTCGTGGGCCCCTCGGTGCTCCACCGACGTAGTCCTTCCTCCTATATATACACACGTACCCCCAAATGATCAAAACAGGAGCCAAAAACCTAATTCCACCGCCGCAACTTTTTGTATCCACGAGATCCCATCTTGGGGCCTATTCCGGAGCTTCGCCGGAAGAGGGCCGTCATCACGGAGGGCTTCTACATCATCCTAGCCCCTCCGATGAAGTGTGAGTAGTTTACCTCAGACCTTCGGGTCCATAGTTAGTAGCTAGATGGCTTCTTCTCTCTCTTTGAATCTCAATACAAAGTTCTCCCCTTCTCTTGTGGAGATCTATTCGATGTAATCTTCTTTTTGCGGTGTGTTTGTTGAGATCGATGAATTGTGGGTTTATGATCAAGTCTATCTATGAATAATATTTGAATCTTCTCTGAATTCTTTTATGTATGATTGGTTATCTTTGCAAGTCTCTTCGAATTATCCGTTTGGTTTGGCCAACTAGATTGGTAGTTCTTGCCATGGGAGAAGTGCTTAGCTTTGGGTTCGATCTTGCGGTGTCCACACCCAGTGACAGAAGGGGCAGCAAGGCACGTATTGTATCGTTGCCATCGAGGATAACAAGATGGGGTTTATTTCATATTGCATGAATTTATCTCTCTACATCATGTCATCTTGCTTAAGGCGTTACTCTGTTTTTAACTTAATACTCTAGATGCATGCTGGATAGCGGTCGATGAGTGGAGTAATAGTAGTAGATGCAGAATCGTTTCGATCTACTTGTCACGGACGTGATGCCTATATACATGATCATGCCTAGATATTCTCACAACTATGCTCAATTCTGTCAATTGCTCAACAGTAATTTGTTCACCCACCGTAGAATACTTATGCTCTTGAGAGAAGCCACTAGTGAAACCTATGGCCCCCGGGTCTATTCTCATCATATCAATCTCCATTACTTTAATCTTGCTTTGCTTTTTTACTTTGCCTTTACTTTTTACTTTGCATCTTTATACCAAAAATACCAAAAATATTATATCTATCAGATCTCACTCTCGTAAGTGACCGTGAAGGGCTTGACAACCCCTAATCGCGTTGGTTGCGAGTAGCTATCGCTTTGTGCAGGTACGAGGGACTTGAGCGTGGGCTCCTACTGGATTGATAACTTGGTTCTCAAAAACTGAGGGAAATACTTACGCTACTCTGCTGCATCATCCCTTCCTCTTCGGGGAAAACCAACGCAAGCTCAAGACGTAGCACTCACCTCACATCACTATCATGTGTTGACCATTCTCTACCATACCCATTGCTCGTCGTCCATCCATGACCTCCCCCCATCCTTCGTCTGTCATCCATCACCTCCAAGCTTTGCCTCTGCCCATCGTTACTCCACTCTCCTTCCTTTGTTGTGTTGCTTATGGCTTGCTAGTATGCCCACCATGTGATATGGCATATGCCTGATGCATATTGCCTATGGTGGTCTGTGTTGCATGTTGCTTTACCCTATTATTTGGTTTGAACCCATCGTGATTTTCTTGGTCCTTGCATATCGATGATTTTCTACCAATTCAATTGGCATATAGATGCTTAAAGCCAATGGCAACCTTTAGGTTAAAAATATTTTTTGGGTAAATATAATTTCTTCTGATATCTATAGGTGTGTAGGAGTTTGGTTTGAAGGATGGCTTTGTTGTGTTGTTTCTGTGCGCTTGAGGAGATGGAATCCTCCAAAAAAATTGTACATTAAAAAAGAACTGGAGTACCAATCAAATGTAACAATAATTGTTCGATGATACATTCTATATTATATTAGTACACGCCAATTGATCTCTCAATTTTCTTTATAATGTTAGGAGGGAGGTATGGAAATTGTACATGTCATCTTCTTTTTATGCATGGAACACTCATCTAACTAGCACACTAATTTCAGCATGTCATGCTATGCCACTGTATTAAACAAAGGCGTGTAATACCCTACTTATGCACACACAAGTAGTAGCTCCCCCGCCAAGTTAAGGCCTTAGTAAAGGCCTCCAAATCAAAATAAGCAACTCTTCGTGAGATCAAGGAGCGCATCAAGAAGACCAAGAAAACCTATAGAAATGAAGCACAAGAAGCAGAACCTTGCCGGCAAGGTAGGCCCGGCAAGACGAAGACCCGGCAGGCGTTGAACCCGGTAGGCCTTCACCAGTCACCAGTGATCCACCTCACCGAGCAGGTAGTCACCCATCATTGAGGTGTCGAGCCCGCAGGCGGTTTGGTGAGGATTTTCGGGCACGTAGCAGCCCGCTGGAAGAAGGATTACCTTTATTGATGATACGTCTCCATTGTATCTACTTTTCCAAACACTTTTGCCCTTGTTTTGGACTCTAACTTGCATGATTTGAATGGAACTAACCCGGTCTGACGCTATTTTCAGCAGAATTTCCATGGTGTTATTTTTGTGCAGAAATAAAATTTCTCGGAATGACCTGAAAATCAATGGAGAATATTTTTGGAATATATAAAATATACTGGCGAAAGAATCACGGCCAGGGGGCACACACCCTGTCCACGAGGGTGGGGGGCGCCTACCCCCCTGGGCACGCCCCCTGCCTCGTGGGCCCCCTGGTGCTCCACCAACCTCAACTCCAACTCTATATATTCATGTTCGGGGAGAAAAAAATCAAAGAGAAGGATTCATCGCGTTTTACGATACGGAGCCGCCGCCAAGCCCTAATCTCTCTCGGGAGGGCTGATCTGGAGTCCGTTTGGGGCTCCGGAGAGGGGAATCCGTCGCCATCATCATCAACCTTCCTCCATCACCAATTTCATGATGCTCACCGCCGTGCGTGAGTAATTCCATCGTAGCCTTGCTGGACGGTGATGGGTTGGATGAGATTTATCATGTAATCAAGTTAGTTTTGTTAGGGTTTGATCCCTAGTATCCACTATGTTCTGAGAGTGATGTTGCTATGACTTTGTTATGCTTAATGCTTGTCATTAGGGCCCGAGTGCCATGATTTCAGATCTGAACCTATTATGTTTTCATGAATATATGTGAGTTTTTGATCCTATCTTGCAAGTCTATAGTCACCTATTATGTGTTATGATCCGTTAACCCCGGAGTGACAATAATCGGGATACTTACCGGTGATGACCGTAGTTTGATGAGTTCATGTATTCACTAAGTGTTAATGCTTTTGTCCGGTACTCTATTAAAAGGAGTCCTTAATATCCCTTAGTTTCCAATAGGACCCCGCTGCCACGAGAGGGTAGGACAAAACATATCATGCAAGTTCTTTTCCATAAGCACGTATGACTATATTCGGAATACATGCCTACATTACATTGATGAACTGGAGCTAGTTCTGTGTCACCCTATGTTATAAATCTTGCATGAGGAATCACATCTGACATAATTATCCATCACTGATCCATTGCCTACGAGCTTTTCATATATTGATCTTCGCTTATTTACTTTTCCGTTGTTACTCTTACAATTACTACAAAACCACCACCATTACTTTTGCTACCGTTACCGCTATTATCATACTACTTTGATATTAAATACTTGGCTGTAGATATTAACTTTCCAGGTGTGGCTGAATTGACAACTCAGCTGCTAATACTTGAGAATATTCTTTGGTTCCCCTTGTGTCGAATCAATAAATTTAGGTTGAATACTCTACCCTCGAAAACTGTTGCGATCCCCTATACTTGTGGGTTATCAAGACTATTTTCTGGCGCCATTGTCGGGGAGCATAGCTCTATTCTTTGAGTCACTTGGGATTTATATCTGCTGATCACTATGAAGAACTTGAAAGATAAAAGAACCAAGATTTTTCCCTCAACTACGACGGGAGGTAAGGAACTGCCATCTAGCTCTGCACTTGATTCACCTTATGTTTTGAGTAAACTTGTGACACCTACTCCTGCTATTCATTCTGATATGTCGCATGTTATTGAAGATGCCACTTCTGCTTTACATGATACTTATGATGAAACTACCTCTATGCTTGATAATACTGTGCCACTAGGTGAATTTCTTGATGAACAACTTGCTAGGGTTAGAGAGAATGAAATTACTGAAACTAATAATATTGATGAAAGTGATGATGAAGATTCTCCCCCTAGATATGAGTTGCCTGTTGTGCCTGAGGGTTATGTTATGGATGAAGAAACAACTAGAGACTTTTTAGCTTGCAATGATATATCTGATCTTAAGAAATTATTAGCTAAGCTTAAAGAAAAATCCTTGAATGCTATAATGAAATATGACCCTGCTTTTGCAACTTCACCTATCTTTATTTCTGATAAGGATTATGATTTCTGTGTTGATCCTGAGTTAATACTTTGGTTGAATCTGATCCTCTTTATGGCTATGAATCTGAAACTGTTGTGGCACATCTTACTAAATTAAATGATATAGCCACCCTGTTCACTAATGATGAGAAAACTCGCTATTACTTTATCCTTAGTTATTTCCGTTCTCATTAAAGGGTGATGCTAAAACATGGTTTAATTCTCTTGATCCTGGTTGTGTGCGTAGTCCCCAGGATATGATTTATTACTTCGCTGCTAAATATTTTCCCGCTCATGAGAAACAAGCTGCCTTAAGGGAAATATATAATTTTGTGCAAATTGAAGAAGAGAGTCTCCCACAAGCTTGGGGGAGGCTTCTCCGATTTCTTAATGCTTTGCCTGATCATCCTCTCAAGAAAAATGAAATACTTGATATCTTTTATAATGGACTAACCGATGCTTCCAGAGACCACCTGGATAGTTGTGTTGGTTGTGTTTTCAGGTAAAGAACTGTTGATCAAGCTGAATTGCTATTGAATAATATGTTGAGTAATGAAAATTATTGGACACTTCCTGAACCAACTCCTAAGCCAACTCCGAAGAAAAGGGGTATTCTATTTCTCAGTCCTGAAGATATGCAAGAGGCAAAGAAATCTATGAAAGAAAATGGTATTAAAGCTGAATATGTTAAGAATTTACCACCTATTGAAGATATACATGGTCTTGATAACCCGACACAGGTAGTAAAGGTAAATTCTCTCTATAGATTTGATGAAGGTCATATTCCTCGTAATAAGTCTGCTAGCCCATGCTTAGATGAGTTTGATAATTTTATTGTTAAGCAAGACAACTTCAATTCTTATGTTGGTAGACAATTGAAACACAATGCTTATATGATTGAACACTTGAGTGATTATATGTCTAGAGTTAAAGGTGAACTTAAACTCATTAGTAAACATGCTTCTATGGTTACCACTCAAGTAGAACAAGTACTTAAGGCTCAGAATGATTTGCTCAGTGAATTAAATAATAAGAAAAATGATAATGCTGTTAGAGTTATGACTAGAGGGGGCAAAATGACTCAGGAACCTCTGTATCCTGAGGGCCACCCTAAGAGAATTGAGCAAGATTCTCAGAGAACTAATGTTGATGCACCTAGTTCTTCTAAGAATAAGAAGAAGAAGAAAAATGATAGGACTTTGCATGCTTCTAGTGAACCTGTTGTTGACACACCTGAGAATCCCAATGATATTTCTATTTCTGATGCTGAAACATAATCTGGTAATGAACATGAACCTAGTGATAATGTTAATGATGATGTTCATGTTGATACTCAACCTAGCAATGATAATGATGTAGAGATTGAACCTGCTGTTGATCTTGATAACCCACAATCAAAGAATCAACGTTATGATAAGAGAGACTTTATTGCTAGGAAGCACGGTAAAGAAAGAGAACCATGGGTTCAGAAACCCATGCGTTTTCCTCCTATACCATCCAAGAAAAAGGATGATGAGGATTTTGAGCGCTTTGCTGAAATGATTAGACGTGTCTTTTTGCGTATGCATTTGACTGGTATGCTTAAAATGAATCCTTATGCTAAGTATATGAAAGATGTTGTTACTAATAAAAGAAAGATACCGGAAGCTGAAATTTCCACCATGCTTGCTAATTACACTTTTAAAGGTGGAATACCAAAGAAACTTGGAGATCCAGGGGTACCAACTATACCATGCTCCATTAAAAGAAACTATGTTAAAACTGCTTTATGTGATCTTGGAGCCGGTGTTAGTGTTATGCCTCTCTTTTTATATCGTAGACTTGATTTGAATAATTTGACACCTACTGAAATATCTTTGCAAATGGCTGATAAATCAATTGCTATACCTGTCGGTATTTGTGAGGATGTGCCTGTTGTGGTTGCAAACGTTACTATTTTAACGGACTTTGTTATTCTTGATATTCCCGAGGACAATAGTATGTCGATTATCCTTGGTAGACCCTTTTTGAATACTGTAGGGGCTGTTATTGATTGCAACAAAGGCAATGTTACTTTTCATGTTAATGGTAATGAGCATACGGTACACTTTCCGAGGAAACAACCTCAAGTCCACAGTATCAATTCTGTTGGAAAAATTCCAACAATTACTATTGGAGGTTTTGAATTTCCTCTTCCTACTGTCAAGAAGAAATATGATATTCTTATTGTTGGGGACGTGCATATCCCCGTTGAGGTAACCTAGTGTTATTCGAAATTTCTCCGGTTTCATGCGAATTGGAATGAATTTGTTAACAAGACTTGATCAACCTTGTTAGTGGATTCCTTTTGATGAACATGAGATGGATCAAGTTAGAAAGCACAACTCTCTATACCCACTTTTTACTTTCTGTTATTTATATTAAATAAAGTAAAATAGTATTTTCTGTCTGCTTTCTGAATTATCCTTGCAATAAAAAATACCCCAAAAATAAAAGTTCTCCAAATGCCCTGAAAATTTAATATGATTTTTCTAGAATATTTAAGAATTATTGGCATTGAGAACACACCAGGGGGACCCACCTTGTGCCCACGAGGATGGAGGGCGCACCCTACCCCCTGGGCGCCCCCTACCTCGTGGACCCCACGTGGGTCCCCTCCACTTATTCTTGCACCGACACACTTCGTCTTCCTCCAGAAAAAAAATCATCCACCAGCTCAAACCCGAGTTCTAGCTCATCTTGCTGCCATTTTCGATCTCCTTGCTCAAAGGTCCATTCACAAAACTGCTTTGGAGGATTGTTCTTTGGTATGTGACTCCTCCAATGGTCCAATTAGTTTTTGTTCTAGTGCTTTATTTATTGCAATTTTTTGCTGCTTAGGTGACCCTGTTCTTGAGCTTACATGTCAAACTTATGTTGAGTTTGGTTCACTTTTATTTTGAGTTACTAAAAAATTCAGAATTTTTTTCAGAGGAAGAATTATGGTTAGGAAAATGTACCAAGGTGGTTCTTAAAAGAAGCAAGGACCCAAGCTCGCAATACGTGAGCCGGACTATGAACTACCAAGAGAAGCTCAAGTGCGGCCTTGTGAATGGCTGTCAGAAAATTTCATGGTCCATGCAGGAATTAAGGAGGAATTTGAAGCATATGTGCGTAACACTGAACTTGAGGGCTTCGTGTCAGATAAGTGCTCCCAGTACCAGTACCTAACTGATTCCTTTGTGAGAAGGTTTAAATTTACATCATCACACAATTCTCACACTGTCCTATTTGATATTTATGATAAATCTTATACCATGGACTTAGAAGATTTTAATACTGCTTGTAAACTCCCACAGTGGGGTAGTGTTAGTGAACCTCGCAAATCTGAATTTAAAGAATTTCTTGCTAGTATCATTGTGGGGGAATCTAGAGAAATAACATAAGCTACCATAGGGAGCATTCATTGTTCCTGCCATACATTATTTTGCTCTCTTTATAGGTAGATGTATAAACGGTAAGGTTGAGGCATGTCATATGTGTGTTCCGGATCTTAGTGTTCTCAAGAGTGCTGTATGAGGAGATAGACAATATAACTTGGAGGCCATTGTTGCACGTAGGTTGCTGATATGTCTCCAATGTATCTATAATTTTTGATTGTTCCATGCTATTATATTATCAACCTTGGATGATTTAGATGCATTACATGCTATTTTATATGATTTTTGGGACTAACCTATTAACCTAGAGCCCAGTGCCAGTTTCTGTTTTTCCTTTTTTTGAGTTTTACAGAAAAGGAAAATCAACCAGAGTCCAATTGACCCGAAACTTCACGGAACTTATTTTTGGACCAGAAGAAGGCCATGGAGTAAAAGAGTTGGGCCAGAAGAGTCCCGGGCTGCCCACGGGGGGGGGGGGGGGGCGCCCACCCCCCAGGGCGCGCTTCCCTACCTCGTGGACAGCCAGGAGACCCCCCTGACTTGTTCCCGACTCCGACACCTCTTATATAACCCCAAACTTCCAGAAAGAAATCTAGATCGGGAGTTCCGCCGCTGCAAGCCTCTGTAGCCACCAAAACCAATCTAGACCCGTTCCGGCACCCTGCCGGAGGGGGGAATCCCTCTCCGGTGGCCATCTTCATCATCCCGACGCTCTCCATGACAAGGAGGGAGTAGTTCACCCTCGGGGCTGAGGGTATGTACCAGTAGCTATGTGTTTGATCTCTCTCTCTCTCTCGTGTTCTTGATTTGGCACGATCTTGATGTATCGCGAGCTTTGCTATTATAGTTGGATCTTATGATGTTTCTCCCCCTCTACTCTCTTGTAATGGATTGAGTTTTCCCTTTGAAGTTATCTTATCGGATTGAGTCTTTAAGGATTTGAGAACACTTGATGTATGTCTTGCATGTGCTTATCTGTGGTGACAATGGGATATCATGTGATCCACTTGATGTATGTTTCGGTGATCAACTTGCGAGTTCCGTGACCTCGTGAACTTATGCATAGGGGCTGGCACACATTTTCGTCTTGACTCTCCGGTAGAAACTTTGGGGCACTCTTTGAAGTTCTTTGTGTTGGTTGAATAGACGAATCTGAGATTGTGTGATGCATATCGTATAATCATCCCCACAGATACTTGAGGTGACATTGGAGTTTCTAGGTGACATTAGGGTTTTGGTTGATTTGTGTCTTAAGGTGTTGTTCTAGTACGAACTCTAGGATAGATTGAACGGAAAGAATAACTTCATGTTATTTTACTACGGACTCTTGAATAGATCAGTCAGAAAGGATAACTTTGAGGTGGTTTCATACCCTACAATAATCTCTTCGTTTGCTCTCCGCTATTAGTGACTTTGGGGTGACTCTTTGTTGCATGTTGAGGGATAGTTATATGATCCAATTATGTTATTATTGTTGAGAGAACTTGCACTAGTGAAAGTATGAACCCTAGGCCTTGTTTCAACACATTGCAATACCGTTTGTGCTCACTTTTATCATTAGTTACCTTGCTGTTTTTATATTTTCATATTACAAAAACCTATATCTACCATCCATATTGCACTTGTATCACCATCTCTTCGCCGAACTAGTGCACCTATACAATTTACCATTGTATTGGGTGTGTTGGGGACACAAGAGACTCTTTGCTATTTGGTTGCAGGGTTGTTTGAGAGAGACCATCTTCATCCTACGCCTCCCATGGATTGATAAACCTTAGGTCATCCACTTGAGGGAAATTTTCTACTGTCCTACAAACCTCTACACTTGGAGGACCAACAACGTCTACAAGAAGAAGGTTGTGTAGTAGACATCAAGCTCTTTTCTGGTGCCATTGCCGGGGAGGTTAGCGCTTGAAGGTATATCTTTAGATCTTGCAATCAAATCTTTTTGTTTCTTGTTTTATCACTAGTTTATTCTATAAAAGAAAATTACAAAAAAATGGAATTGAGGGTACCTCATATGCTTCATCTTTTTAATATCTTTCATGAAAATAAGGATTCTGATAATTGTGCCAAAATGCTAGAAGAATAATGCATTAAGATGTTTGGCACTAAATCTTTGTATGATAAGCATGATTGCAATGTTGTTAGTATGAATTCCTTGGATATCTATGATGCTAATGATATGCAAAGCCACAAGCTTGGGGATGCTATGTTTTACAAAGATGATATTTTTTGTCCCCCAAGTTTTGATGATCAAATTTATTATGATGATAGCATGCCTCCTATTTATGATGATTATATTGATGAAAGTGGGTTTGGAAGAGTGTCAAATTTAATAAGTAATGATCCCACTATTTTGGAGGGTGTTGAGTCTTATTGTGATAATTATGAAAGTGGGTTTGGAGAGGTCATGACTTTAGTTAATGTTAATCCCACTATTTTGGAAGAGTGTCAACTTTTCATACTTGTAGATCATGAAAAGAATGCTTTATGTGATGGTTATATTGTTGAATTCATTCATGATGCTACTGAAAATTATTATGAGGGAGGAATATATGCTCGTAGGAATTGCAATAATATCAAGTTTCCTCTCTATGTGCTTAAAATCTTGAAGTTATGCTTGTTTTGCTTTCCTATGCAAGTTGATTCTTGTTCCCATAAGTTATTTGTTCACAAGGTCCCTATGCATAGGAAGTGGGTTAGACTTAAATGTGCTTGTCATATTCTTCATGATGCCCTCTTTATGTTTCAATTCATATCTTTTATGTGAGCATCATTGAAATCATCATGCCTAGCTAGGGGCGTTAAACGATAGCGCTTGTTGGGAGGCAACCCAATTTTATTTTTATTGCTTGATTTTTTCTCCTGTTTAGTAATAAATAATTTATCTAGCCTCTGTTTTGGTTGTGTTTTTTGTGTTTAATTAGTGTTTGTGCCAAGTAGAACAGTTGGGAAGACTTGGGGAAAGTCTTTTTGATCTTGCTGTAAAAAACAGAAACTTTAGCGCTCACGAGTTTTGCTGCCATTTTTTACTGGAGAGTGCGATTAGGTTGATTATTTTTGAAGATGATTAATAGACAAATTCCTCACGTCCACCAATTAATTTCAGAATTTTTTGAGTTACATAAGTATATATTTGATACAGATTACTACAGACTGTTCTGTTTTTGACAGATTCTGTTTTTATTTGTGTTGTTTGCTTATTTTGATGAATCTATGAGTAGTATCGGAGGCTATGAACCATAGAGAAGTTGGAATACAGCATATATTACACCAATATGAATTTAGAATGAGTTCACAATAGTACCTAAGTGGTGATTTATTTTCTTATAGTAACAGAGCTTACAAGTTTTCTGTAAAGTTTTGTGTTGTGAAGTTTTCAAGTTTTGGGTAAAGATTCGATGGACTATGGAATAAGGAGTGGCAAGAGCCTAAGCTTGGGTATGCGCAAGGCACCCCAAGGTAATATTTAAGGACAACCAAGAGCCTGAGCTTGGGGATGCCCCGGATGGCATCCCCTCTTTCATCTTCGTTCATCGGTAACTTTACTTGGAGCTATATTTTTATTCACCACATGATATGTGTTTTGCTTGGGGCGTCATTTTCTTTTCTTTTGTTTTGCTTGCTGTTTGAATAAAATACCAAGATCTTAAATTCTTAAATGTTAGAGAGTCCTCACATAGTTACATAATTATTCGACTACTCATCGATCTTCATTTATATCTTTCGGAGTAGTTTGTCATTTGCTCTAGTGCATCACTTATATCCTTTTAGAGTACGGCGGTGGTTTTATTTTGAAGAAATAGATGAACTCTCGTGCTTCACTTATATTATTTTGAGAGCCTTTAGAACAGCATGGTAGTTTTCTTTGGTTTTGAAACTAGTCCTAATATGATGGGCATCCAAGAGGGGTATAATAAAAACTTTCATATAAGTGCATTGAATACTATGAGAAGTTTGATACTTGATGATTGTTTTGATATATGAAGATGGTGATATTAGAGTCGTACTAGTTGAGTAATTGTGAACTTGAGAAATACTTGTGTTGAGATTTGCAAGTCCCGTAGCATGCACGTATGGTAACCGTTGTGTAACAAATTTGAAACATGAGGTGTTCTTTGATTGTCTTCCTTATGAGTGGCGGTCGGGGACGAGCGATGGTCTTTTCCTACCAATCTATCCCCCTAGGAGCATGCGCGTAATGCTTGGTTTTTGATGACTTGTAGATTTTTGCAATAGGTATGTGAGTTCATTATGACTAATGTTGAGTCCATGGATTATACGCACTCTCACCTTTCCATCATTGCTCGCCTCTTCGGTACCGTGCATTGCCCTTTCTCACCTTCAGAGTTGGTGCAAACTTCGCCGGTGCATCCAAACCCCGTGATATGATATGCTCTATCACACATAAACCTCCTTATATCTTCCTCAAAACAGCCACCATACCTACCTATTATGACATTTCCATAGCCATTCCGAGATATATTGCCATGCAACTTTTCATCGTTTCATTTATTATGACACGCTTCATCATTGTCATATTGCCTTTCCTGATCATGTAGTTGACATCGTATTTGTGGCAAAGCCACCATGCATAATTTATCATACATTTCACTCTTGATTCATTGCCCATCCCGGTACACCGCCGGAGGCATTCATATAGAGTCACACTTTGTTCTAGTATCGAGTTATAATCTTTGAGTTGTAAATAAATAGAAGTGCGATGATCATCATTAATAGAGCATTGTCCCAAAAAGAGAAAAAAAGAAAGGCCAAATAAAAAAGGAAAGGCCAACTAAAAAAATAAAAAAAGGCCAAATAAAAAAGAAATAAAAGGGGACAATGCTACTATCCTTTTTCCACAGTTGTGCTTCAAAGTAGCACCAGGATCTTCATGATAGAGAGCCTTTTGTTTTGTCACTTTCATATACTAGTGGGAATTTTTCATTATAGAAATTGGCTTGTATATTCCAACAATGGGCTTCCTCAAATGCCCTAGGTCTTCGTGAGCAAGCAAGTTGGATGCACACCCACTTAGTTTCTTTTGTTGAGCTTCCAAACATTTATAGCTCTAATGCATCCGTTGCATGGCAATCCCTACTCCTCGCATTGACATCAATTGATGGGCATCTCCATAGCCCGTTGATTTGCCGCGTCAATGTGAGACTTTCTCCCTTTTTTGTCTTCTCCACACAACCCCCACCATCATATTCTATTCCACCCATAATGCTATGTCCATGGCTCACGCTCATGTATTGCGTGAAAGTTGAGAAAATTTTGAGATTACTAAAGTATGAAACAATTGCTTGGCTTGTCATCGGGGTTGTGCATGATGAGAGCATTTTTGTGTGACGAAAATGAAGCATAGCCAAACTATATGATTTTGTAGGGATGAACTTTCTTTTGCCATGTTATTTTGAGAAGACATGATTGCTTAGTTAGTATGCTTGAAGTATTATTATTTTTATATCAATATTAAACTTCTGTCTTGAATCTTTGGGATCTAAATAGTCATGCCACAATAAAGAAAATTACATTGAGAAATATGCTAGGTAGCATTCCACATCAAAAATTCTGTTTTTATCATTTACCTCCTCGAGGACGAGCAGGAATTAAGCTTGGGGATGCTTGATACGTCTCCAACGTATCTATAATTTTTGATTGTTTCATGCTATTATATTATCAACCTTGGATGTTTTATATGCATTTATATGCTATTTTATATGATTTTTTGGGACTAGCCTATTAACCTAGAGCCCAGTGCCAGTTTTTGTTTTTTCCTTGTTTTTGAGTTTTACAGAAAAGGAAAATCAATCGGAGTCCAATTAACCTGAAACTTCACGGAACTTATTTTTGGACCAGAAGAAGGACATGGAGTTAAAGAGTTGGGCGAGAAGAGTCCCGGGCTGCCCACGAGGGTGGGGGGCGCGCCCACCCCCCTGGGCGCGCCTCCCTACCTCGTGGACAGCCCGGAGACCCCCCTGACTTGTTCCTGACTCCAACACGTCTTTTATAACCCCAAACTTGCAGAAAGAAACCTATATCGGGAGTTCCGCCGCCGCAAGCCTCTGTAGCCACCGATAACCAATCTAGACCCGTTCCGGCACCTTGCCGGGGGGATCCCGCTCTGGTGGCCATCTTCATCATCCCGGCGCTCTTGATGACAAGGAGGGAGTAGCTCACCCTTGGGGCTGAGGGTATGTACCAGTAGCTATGTGTTTGATCTCTCTCTCTCTCTCTCTCTCTCTCTCGTGTTCTTGATTTGGCACGATCTTGATGTAGCACGAGCTTTGCTATTATAGTTGGATCTTATGATGTTTCTCCCCCTCTACTCTCTTGTAATGGATTGAGTTTTCCCTTTGAAGTTATCTTATCGGATTGAGTCTTTAAGGATTTGAGAACACTTGATGTATGTCTTGCATGTGCTTATCTATGGTGACAACGGGATATCACGTGATCCACTTGATGTATGTTTTGGTGATCAACTTGCGAGTTCCGTGACCTCGTGAACTTATGCATAGGGGTTGGCAGACGTGTCGGTGTCAAAACCGGCGGATCTCGGGTAGGGGGTCCCGAACTATGCGTGTAAGGTCGATGGTAACAGGACACAGGGACACAATGTTTTACCCAGGTTCCGACCCTCTCTATGGAGGTAATACCCTACGTCCTGCTTGATTGATCTTGATGAATATGAGTATTACAAGAGTTGATCTACCACGAGATCGTAATGGCTAAACCCTAGAGGTCTAGCTTGTATGGCTGTGATAATGTATATCCTCCGGACTAAGTCCTCCGGTTTATATAGACACCGGGAGGATCTAGGGTTACACAAGGTCGGTAACAAAGAAATGAATCTACATATTTAGTCGCCAAGCTTGCCTTCCACGCCAAGGAGAGTCCCGTCCTAACACGGGTGTAGTCTTCGATCTTCGTATCTTCACAGCCCATCAGTACGGCCCATGGCTAACAGGCCGGACACCCGAGGACCCCTTAGTCCAGGACTCCCTCAGTAGCCCCTGAACCTGGCTTCAATGACAAGGTATCCGGCGCGTAGGCCTGTCTTCGGCATTGCAAGGCTGGTTCCTCCTTCCGAACTCCAAAATAGTCTTCGGGCGTATCGACGTGTCCGGACATGTAACACACACCACACACAACCGCAGAGAGAATATAATTTTACACGAGTCCAATCTGCTGACAACTTTTCATAACATGACATCACATCTGTCCAGTCATAATTTCGAACCATTTTTCGTCTGCCGCTCCACGTTTCGAGACGCGGTTGCCATTGGCACGTCTTGTCAAAGTAGAGATCGTGTCCCCTTATTACGGGATTCTCATCAATACGGGTGTGGGTAACCCAACCGTGTTGTTTACACAGCCCTTGGGAGTAGGCGAGTTTTAAGGCGAGTAGGAAGGCGTTTGACATTCACAGCCTTTATAAGGGGATAAGGATTCGTCCTCATTCACCCCCGCCTTCTCCTTCCTCTGCCCATCCATTCTTGAGCTCCAGCGCCCAAGCTCTAGCTTCCCCTGCCGGAGAAAGCACTCCAACCATGTCCGAATCCGGAGCTGGTGACAAGTGGATGGCCTCCTCTGTTAAGAAGAAAGACATCAAGGAGCTCCGAGAGGCCGGATACCTGGCCAAGGAGATCGTTCACCGTCTCCCGGCCGAGGGACAGATCGTCCCTACCCCAGAGCCGCATGAGAGGGTTTTGTTTCTCACACATTTCGTCCGCGGGCTAGGATTCCCTCTCCACCCGTTTGTCCGCGGACTGATGTTTTACTACGGGCTGGACTTCCATGATCTAACCCCAACTTCATCCTCAACATCTCGGCATTTATAGTCATTTGTGAGGCCTTTCTCCGTATCCCACCTCACTTCGGCCTATGGCTGAAGACCTTCAATGTAAAGCCGAAGGTGGTGAGAGTCCAACAAGCAGAGTGCGGAGGCGCCATGGTGGGCAAGATGCCCAACGTCACATGGCCCAAAGGCTCCTTTGTGGAGATGGTGAAGGGGTGGAAATCAGGGTGGTTCTACATCACCGAGCCGTGCGACACCAACTGGGCGGCGGCCCCCGAATTTCGATCCGGAGCTCCGCTGTGGCTCACCTCCTGGCAAGAGAAGGGCCTAACCTGGGGTTCTTTGAGCGAGTTAACTGGGCTCCAAACGCGCGTCCAGAACATGATAACCAAGAGAATCAAACTTGTCAACGTGATCCAGGTTATGCTCATTCGCCGGATCCTTCCGTGCCAACGCCGGACTTGCTATTTGTGGGAGTTCGATCCGGCCAAGCACCAGACGCTGCTAGAGCTCTTCAGCACGATGCATGAAGACATCTGGAAAGTGCTCTTCAAGGCCGGCGAGACACCACCACCTACGACCGAGGATCGCGGGCTCAACTTAAAATGCCAGGCTAATTCGGTAAGTTCTTTCATGTTTTCAAGGTATAGCCTTTGCTGACATATTTTGAGAAGGAGTCTAAGCCTTCCTATCAATTTTTTAGGCCTGGATCGACATAGCGGGGCAGATTAACTGTCCGACTCTGCTGCCCGAAGACCAAGAAACCCCGCTCCTGACGAAGATGCTATTTCCGGTGCCTTATGATGTGCCGGAGAAGAAGGCCAAGAAAACGACCAAGGGGCCCGGAGTGGCCTTCGCCGAAAAGGCGCTTCGGACGTGACGTCCGAAGACGAGACTCACTCTTCGGCCATCGAAGATGATGACGAGGAGGAGGAAGAAAGTGACTCCCCCCTTCGGGGGGGAGGAAGAGAAGGGGGGCCTCCCCAAATTTGGAGGCGAAGGCGCCCAAGAGGGGGAAGGGCTCCCTTGCGGATGACTCCACGTGGGATGTCGATAGCAGTCCGGAGTGGATGCCCTAGACCAAGCCTCGGGCCGCCTCGTAAGTACCAAAAACCTTATGAACGTCCAAATGCCTCGCCTTTCCATTTTATAATATTAATATGTTTAAATTATGCCATCACAGTCCAGCCCGCGATAGCTCCCTGCGATCCTCGACAGAGGGTTCGCTAGATTCAAAGGAGATGACCAACGTGTCACCGCCGCCTGCTTAGTCCCCCAAGGCCAAGGACGACGCGGAGGTGTTGTCCCGAAGGACTTTCTCGGGCCAGGGAGAGGCTCAGGAGGTGCGAGAAGGCGATGCCTTCATTGCCGGACACCAGCGGGAGCCGATCCCTAGGGAGACTGGTGGTGAGGAGGGCCGTGTTCAGTCCGGCCCTCAGCCGGGCTCGATTCCGGAGACCGATGCGGCTCCGGAATCCGGCACGCAACCTCCTTCGAAGGAAGGGGGTATGCGTATTCCGCCGGTGACCCCTGTCCAACCCGGGGCACCTGATACGTCTCCAACGTATCTATAATTTTTGATTGTTCCATGCTATATTATATTCTGTTTTGGACATTATTGGGCTTTATTATACACTTTTATATTATTTTTGGGACTAACCTATTAACCTGAGGCCTAGCCCAGAATTGTTGTTTTTTGCCTATTTCAGAGTTTCACAGAAAAAGAATATCAAACGGAGTCCAAACGGATTGAAACCTTTGGGAACGTGATTTTTGGAACGAACATGATCAAGAGGACTTGGACCCTACGTCGAGAAAGCAACCAGGAAGGCACGAGGTAGGAGGCGCGCCTACCCCCCAGGCGCGCCCTCCACCCTTTTGGGGCCCATGTTGCTCCACCGACGTACTTCTTCCTCCTCCTATATATACCTACGTACCCCCAAACTACCAGATACGGAGCCAAAAACCTAATTCCACCGCCGCAACCTTCTGTACCCGTGAGATCCCATCTTGGGGACTTTTCCGAAGCTCCGCTGGAGGGGGCATCGATCACGGAGGGCTTCTACATCAACACCATAGCCTCTCCGATGATGTGTGAGTAGTTTACCTCAGACCTTCGGGTCCATAGTTATTAGCTAGATGGCTTCTTCTCTCTTTTTGGATCTCAATACAATGTTCTCCCCCTCTCTTGTGGAGATCTATTCGATTTAATCTTCTTTTAAGGTGTGTTTGTTGAGACCAATGAATTGTGGGTTTATGACCAAGTTTATCTATAAACAATATTTGAATCTTCTCTGAATTCTTTTATGTATGATTGGTTATCTTTGCAAGTCTCTTCGAATTATCGGTTTGGTTTGGACTACTAGATTGATCTTTCTTGCAATGGGAGAAATGCTTAGCTTTGGGTTCAATCTTGCGGTGTCCTTTCCCAGTGACAGTAGGGGCAACAAGGCACTTATTGTATTGTTGCCATCGAGGATAACAAGATGGGGTTTATATCATATTGCATGAGTTTATCCCTCTACATCATGCCATCTTACTTAAGGCGTTACTATGTTCTTTTGAACTTAATACTCTAGATGCATGCTGGATAGCGGTCGATGTGTGGAGTGATGTCTACTACACAACCTTCTTCTTGTAGACGTTGTTGGTCCTCCAAGTGCGGAGGTTTGTAGGACAGTAGCAAATTTCCCTCAAGTGGATGACCTAAGGTTTATCAATCCGTGGGAGGCGTAGGATGAAGATGGTCTCTCTCAAGCAACCCTGCAACCAAATAACAAAGAGTCTCTTGTGTCCCCAACACACCCATTACAATGGTAAATTGTATAGGTGCACTAGTTCGGCGAAGAGATGGTGAAACAAGTGGTATATGGATAGTAGATAAAGGTATTTGTAATCTGAAAATATAAAAACAGCAAGGTAACTAATGATAAAAGTGAGCGTAAACGGTATTGCAATGTGTTGAAACAAGGCCTAGGGTTCATACTTTCACTAGTGCAAGTCCTCTCAACAATAATAACATAATTGGATCACATAACTATCCCTCAACATGCAACAAAGAGTCACTCCAAAGTCACTAATAGAGGAGAACGAACGAAGAGAGTATGGTAGGGTATGAAACCACCTCAAAGTTATTCTTTCCAATCAATTCGTTGGGCTATTCCTATAGGTGTCACAAACAGCCCTAGAGTTCGTACTAGAATAACACCTTAAGACACAAATCAACCAAAACCCTAATGTCACCTAGATACTCCAATGTCACCTCAAGTATCCGTGGGTATGATTATACGATATGCATCACACAATCTCAGATTCATCTATTAAACCAACACATAGAACCTCAAGGAGTTCCTCAATAGATATCAATGTGAGTGAGTAGAGATTGCCATGCAACGGATGCACTAGAGCTATAAGTGTATGAAAGCTCAACAAAAGAAACTAGTGGGTGTGCATCCAACTTGCTTGATCACGAAGAGCTAGGGCATTTTGAGGAATCCCATCATTGGAATATACAAGCCAAGTTCTATAATGAAAGATTCCCACTAGTATATGAAAGTGACAACATAGGAGACTCTCTATCATGAAGATCATGGTGCTACTTTGAATCACAAGTGTGGTAAAAGGATAGTAGCATTGCCCCTTCTCTCTTTTTCTCTCATTTTTTATTTTTTTATTTGGGCCTTTTCTCTTTTTTATGGCCTCTTTTCTCTCTTTTTTTATTTGGGCTTCTTTGGCCTCTTTTATTTATTTTCATCCGGAGTCTCATCCCGACTTATGGGGGAATCATAGTCTCCATCATCCTTTCCTCATTGGGACAATGCTCTAATACTGATGATCATCACACTTTTATTTACTTACAACTCGATACTTAGGACAAGATATGACTCTATATGAATGCCTTCGGCCGTGTACCGGGATGTGCAATGATGCATGAGTGACATGTATGAAAGAATTATGAACGGTGGCTTTGCCACAAATACAATGTCAACTACATGATCATGCTAAGCAATACGACAATGATGAAGCGTGTCATAATAAACGGAACGGTGGAAAGTTGCATGGCAATATATCTCGTAATGGCTATGGAAATGCCATAATAGGTATGTATGGTGGCTGTTTTGAGGAAGGTATATGGTGGGTGTATGATACCGGTGAAAGGTGCGCGGTACTATAGAGAGGCTAGCAAAGGTGGAAGGGTGAGAGTGCGTATAATCCATGGACTCAACATTAGTCATAAATAACTCATATACTTATTGCAAAAATCTACAAGTTATCAAAGCAAAGTATTACACGCATGCTCCTAGGGGGATAGATTGGTAGGAAAAGACCATCGCTCGTCCCCGACCGCCACTCATAAGGAAGACAATCAATAAATAAATCATGCTCCGACTTCATCACATAACGGTTCACCATACGTGCATGCTACGGGAATCACAAACTTCAACACAAGTATTTCTCAAATTCACAACTACTAAACTAGCATGACTCTAATATTACTACCTCCATATCTCAAAACAATCATCAAGTATCGAACTTCTCTTAGTATTCAATGCACTCTATATGTAAGTTTTTATTAATCTTGTATACCTAGCATATTAGGATTTTAAGCAAATTACCATGCTATTTAAGACTCTCAAAATAATCTAAGTGAAGCATGATAGTTCGTCTATTTCTTCAAAATAAAACTACCACCATGCTCTAAAATATATAAGTGAAGCACTAGAGCAAATAACAAACTACTCCGAAAGATATAAGTGAAGTTCAATGAGTAGTCGAATAATTATGCAACTATGTGAGGACTCTCTAACATTTAATAATTTCAGATATTGTTATTTTATTCAAACAGCAAGCAAAGCAAAATAAAATGACATTCTAAGAATGGCAAACATCATGTGAAGAAGCAAAAACTTAGGATCATCCGAGGCTAACCGATAGTTGTTGAAGAAGAAAGGTGGGATGCCAACTGGGGCATCCCCAACCTTCGATGCTTGAGACTTCTTGAAGTATTATCTTGGGATGCCTTGGGCATCCCCAAGCTTGATCTTTTGTGTCTCCTTAATTCCTCTCATATCACGGTCTCCCTAAATCTCAAAAGCTTCATCCACACAAAACTCAACAAGGACTCGTGAGATAAGTTAGTATAAACCATTGCCAAAACCTTATTATACTCTACTGTAGAAAATAACTAAAATTATCATTCAACATTGCATACTAAATGCCTCTGCATATTTAATAGTCCTACCCTCAAATAGAATCATTAAAGAAGCAAACATATGCAAACAATGCAAACATAACAGCAATCTTCCTAAAGGATAGTCTGTAAAGAATGCAGCAACATCCATACTTACCTAGCTCCAAAAATTATGAAAGAAAATTCCCACTGTAGTAAATTTATCAGAGCTTAATATGCAAAAGGTTTCAACATTTTATCACATTCTGACTTTTCTAGGGAATTATTGCAACAGCGGTAAACTTTCTGTTTTCAAACAGCAATATGTGGACTTCTAACATAGGCATAGTAAAGGCTATCAATGCCACTTTTATTGAAACAAAAGATGCAAAACATTGTTATAAATAACATCAAGAAAATCCTAAAAAAATAAATTGACGCTCCAAGCAAGACACATATCATGTGGTGAATAAAAATATAGCTCCAAGTAAAGTTACTGATGAACGAAGACGAAGGAGGGGATGCCTTCCGGGGCATCCCCAAGCTTAGGCTCTTGGATATCCTTGAATAGTACCTTGGGGTGCCTTGTACATCCCCAAGATTAGGCTCTTGCCACTCCTTATTCCATAGTCCATCGAATCCTTACCCAAAACATGAAAACTTCACAACACAAAACTTAACAGAAAACTCGTAAGCTCCGTTAGTATAAGAAAATAAATCACCACTTCAAGGTACTGTAATGAACTCATTCTTTATTTATATTGGTGTTAAACCTACTGTATTAAAACTTCTCTATGGTTTATAAACTCTTTTACTAGCCATAGATTCATCAAAATAAGCAAACAACACACGAAAAACAGAATCTGTCAAAAACAGAACAGTCTGCAGTAATCTGGATCAAACGTATACTTCTGGAACTCATAAATTCTCAAATAAATTTCTGGACCTGAGTAATTTGTCTGTTAATTATATTAAAAAGGAATTAACTCAATATCACTCTCCAAATAAAAATGGCAGCAATTCTCGTGAGCGCTAAAGTTACTGTTTTTTACAGTATGATCATAAAGACTTCACCCAAGTCTTCCCAAAGGTTCTACTTGGCACAAACACTACTTAAACACATAAAACCACATCTAAACAGAGTCTAGATTAATTATTTATTACTAAACAGGAGCAAAAATCAAGGAACAAAAGTAAAATTGGGTTGCCTCCCAACAAGCGCTATCGTTTAACGCCCCTAGCTAGGCATGATGATTTCAATGATGCTCACATAAAAGATAAGAATTGAAACATAAGAGACCATCATGAATAATATGACTAGAACATTTAATTCTAACCCACTTACTATGCATAGGGATTTTGTGAGCAAATAACTTATGGGGACGAGAATCAACTTGCATAGGAAGGTAAAACAAGCATAACTTCAAGATTTTAAGCACATAGAGGGGAAACTTGATATTATTGCAATTCCTACAAGCATATGTTCCTCCCTCATAATAATTTTCAGTAGCATCATGAATGAATTCAACAATATAACCAGCACCTAAAGCATTCTTTTCATGATCTACAAGCATAGAAAATTTACTACTCTCCACACAAGCAAAATTCTTCTCATGAATAATAGTGGGAGCAAACTCAACAAAATAACTATCATGTGATTGAAAATTAAGATCAAGATGACAAGTTTCATGGTTATCATTATTCTTTAAAGCATACGTGTCATCACAATAATCATCATAGATAGGAGGCATGCTTTCATCATAATAAATTTTCTCATCAAAACTTGGGGGACAAAAAATATAATCTTCATCAAACATAGCTTTCCCAAGCTTGTGGCTTTGCATATCATTAGCATCATGGATATTCAAGGAATTCATACTAACAACATTGCAATCATGCTCATCATTAAAATATTTAGTGCCAAACATTTTATAGATTTCTTCTTCTAGCACTTGAGCACAATTATCCTTTCCATCATACTCACGAAAGATATTAAAAAGGTGAAGCGTATGAGACAAACTCAATTCCATTTTTTATAGTTTTCTTTTATAAACTAAACTAGTGATAGAACAAGAAACTAAAAGACTCGATTGCAAGATCTAAAGATATACCTTCAATTACTCACCCCCCGACAACGGCGCCATAAAAGAGCTTGATGTCTACTACACAACCTTCTTCTTGTAGATGTTGTTGGGCCTCCAAGTGCAGAGGTTTGTAGGACAGTAGAAAATTTCCCTCAAGTGGATGACCTAAAGTTTATCAATCCGTGGGAGGCGTAGGATGGAGATGGTCTCTCTCAAGCAACCCTGCAACCAAATGACAAAGAGTCTCTTGTGTCCCCAACACACCCAATACAATGGTAAATTGTATAGGTGCACTAGTTCGGCGAAGAGATGGTGAAACAAGTGGTATATGGATAGTAGATAAAGGTATTTGTAATCTGAAAATATAAAAACAGCAAGGTAACTAATGATAAAAGTGAGTGTAAACGGTATTGCAATGTGTTGAAACAAGGCCTAGGGTTCATACTTTCACTAGTGCAGGTCCTCTCAACAATAATAACATAATTGGATCACATAACTATCCCTCAACATGCAACAAAGAGTCACTCCAAAGTCACTAATAGAGGAGAACGGACGAAGAGATTATGGTAGGGTACGAAACCACCTTAAAGTTATTCTTTCCAATCAATCCGTTGGGCTATTCCTATAGGTGTCACAAACAACCCTAGAGTTCGTACTAGAATAACACCTTAAGACACAAATCAACCAAAACCCTAATGTCACCTAGATACTCCAATGTCACCTCAAGTATCCGTGGGTATGATTATATGATATGCATCACACAATCTCAGATTCATCTATTCAACCAACACATAGAACCTCAAAGAGTGCCCCAAAGTTCCATCCGGAGAATCACGACGAAAACGTGTGCCAACCCTATGCATAGGTTCATGGGCGGAACCCGCAAGTTGATCACCAAAACATACATCAAGTGAATCACGTGGTATCCCATTGTCACCGCAGATACGCACGGCAAGACATACATCAAGTGTTCTCAAATCTTTAAAGACTCCGTCCGATAAGATAACCTCAAAGGGGAAACTCAATCCATTACAAGAGAGTAGAGGGGGTAAGAAACATCATAGGATCCAAATATTATAGCAAAGCTCGCGATACATCAAGATCGTATCACCTCAAGAACACGAGAGAGAGAGAGATCAAACACATAGCTACTGGTACATACCCTCAGCCCCGAGGGAGAACTAGTCCCTCCTCGTCATGGAGAGCACCGGGATGATGAAGATGGCCATCGGAGAAGGATTGCCCCCTTCGGCAGGGTGCCGGAACGGGTCTAGATTGGCTTTCGGTGGCTACGGAGGATTTTGGCGGCGGAACTCCCGATCTATTGTGCTCCCGGATGTTTTTAGGGTATATGGAGATATATAGGCAGAAGAAGTACGTTAGGGGGGCCACGAGGGGCCCACGAGGGTGGAGGGCGCGCCCAGGGTGGGTGGGCGTGCCCCCCTACCTCGTGGCCTCCTCGAAGCTTCCCTTACGTGCACTTCAAGTCCTCTGGGCTTCTTCCAAAAATGAGTTCCGTGAAGTTTCAGGTCAATTGGACTCCGTTTGATTTTCCTTTTCTTCGAAACCCTAAAACAAGGTAAAAACAGAAACTGGCACTGGGCTCTGGGTTAATAGGTTAGTCCCAAAAAATGATATAAAAGTGTATAATAAAGCCCATAAACATCCAAAACAGTAGATAATATAGCATGGAGCAATCAAAAATTATAGATACGTTGGAGACGTATCATGGCGTAATAGTAGTAGATGCAGGCAGGAGTCGGTCTACTTGTGTCGAACGTGATGCCTATATACATCTCATACCTAGATATTCTCATAACTATGCTCAATTCTATCAATTGTTGAACAGTAATTTGTTTACCCACCGTGATACTTATGCTCTCGAGAGAAGCCACTAGTGAAACCTATGGCCCCCGGGTCTATTTTCCATCATATTAATATCCCATCAAAAAGCTATTTCTTTTGCCGTTTTTATTTCGCTTTATTTACTTTGCATCTTTATCATAAAAATACCAAAAACATTATCTTATCATATCTACCAGATCTCACTTTTGTAAGTGACCGTGAAGGGATTGACAACCCCTTTATTGCGTTGGTTGTGAGGATTTTATTTGTTTGTGTAGGTGCGAGGGACTCGTGCGTGGCCTCCTACTAGATTGATACCTTGGTTCTCAAAAACTGAGGGAAATACTTATGCTACTTTGCTGCATCACCCTTTCCTCTTCAAGGGAAAACCAACGCAGTGCTCAAGAGGTAGCAAGAAGGATTTCTGGCACCGTTGCCGGGGAGTCTAAGCAAAAGTCAACATACCAAGTACCCATCACAAACCCTTATCTCCCGTATTACATTATTTGCCATTTGCCTCTCGTTTTCCTCTCCCCCACCCTTGCCGTTTTATTTGCCCGCTCTCTCCGTCCTCCTTCTCTTTCCGTATTTGCCTCTTCTTTTGTTTGCCTTCTTCCCGTATGTATCCTTGTTTATGTTTCCATGTGCCTTCTATTTGCTTGCATCTTTGCTTGCTAAAAATCTATTGATATGGATTCACTTAAAGTGTTCTACTTAGATCATCTTCGATCCTTATGCGCTCATGCTGAAACCCCAACTAGCCTAGTTGATGGGAAATCTTTAGATGAGCATGCTCATTTTGTGCGTCACCGTTTGTCTGAAAAAGGGAGACTCTTATGGAATCAAATAAATAGATTGCTGTGTTATGCTTGGAATCTTTGTGAAATTTGTGATTTTACTTGTTGCTCTAAGAACCCTAAAAAACACCTCCCCTACCTATGTGAGTTTAATGATATTGAAATCTTATCTTCTTATGAAAAGGGTGTTTATAGTTACTACGATATCGAACGAATTGAGGAATTTGTTCCTTTTAAGGGTGCTTATGAAGTTGCTTCTTTGATTGAAAAATATGATATTACTCTCTACGAATCTGAAAATTTTCACATACTTAAATATTGCTATGAAAACTATGCTCATAATGTCTATGTCAAAGAATTTTTTCAAAGAATGACCATTGCTTCGGAAGAAAATAATGATATGCATGAATCTATAGATAATTATGATTCCGATGATTTGATTGAAATATCACTTGATGAACATGATGCTTGCTATTCTTTTGGCCATGATGCCAATATTTATGAAGATGAATTTGCTATAGTTCCTTATGTTAAACATGAGATCGTTGCTATTGCACCCATACTTAATAGTTCCTTCGGTGAAAAGCATGATTGCAATGATGTTATTATAAATTCTCTTAATGTCAATTGTGTTAATGATATGCAAAACCCTAAGCTTGGGGATGCTATTTTTCCTATGACTACTATTTGTTGCAATGATCATTATTGGGGTGATTCCTTTTTTGATCTTGAAAATTTATTTAAGCCCCATGATGAATATGAGATTGATAATAGTGTTTGCAATATTATTGAAAGTGGGTTTGGAAGAGTGTCAACGTTAGATCCCACATATTTGGAGAATGTTCAATCTTATGAAGTTTTTGATAAAAGTGAGTTTGGAGAGGTCATGACTTTAGTTAATGTTAATCCCACTATTTTGGAAGAGTGTCAACTTTGCATACATGCGGATCTTGTTAAGAATATGTTTTGTGATAGCTATATTGTTGAATTTTCTTATGATACTACATGTAATTATTATGAGAGAGGAATGTGACGCCCCGGCTTGACCGTACACTAATCATACACGCAAACGTGTACGATCAAGATCAGGGACTCACGGGAAGATATCACAACACAACTCTACAAATAAAATAAGTCATACAAGCATCATATTACAAGCCAGGGGCCTCGAGGGCTCGAATACAAGAGCTCGATCACAGACGGGTCAGCGGAAGCAACAATATCTGAGTACAGACATAAGTTAAACAAGTTGCCATAAGATGGCTAGCACAAACTGGGATACAGATCGAAAGAGGCGCAGGCCTCCTGCCTGGGAATCCTCCTAAACTACTCCTGGTCGTCGTCAGCGGGCAACACGTAGTAGTAGGCACCTCCGGTGTAGCAGGAGTCGTCGTCGACGGTGGCATCTGGCTCCTCGGCTCCGACATCTGGTTGCGACAACCAGGTAGAAGGGATAGAGGGAAAAGAAGGAGAAAGCAACCGTGAGTACTCATCCAAAGTACTCGCAAGCAAGGAGCTACACTACATATGTATGCAATGGTATCAACTGGGATAAGGCTATTATAAGTGGACTGAATTGCAGAAAGCCGG